>NC_056750.1:648651779-648931589 GCF_019279795.1 Protopterus annectens
TGGTACTTACGTATTATCGCAACCAGATTTTCACAGCTGCGAAAATCACATGCTATAAGAACTACTGCAGAAAACACCCTAAACTGTTTTTTTACATGTTTACTAATGAATTGAAGAAGAAGAAGAAGAACTAATGAATAATAACTTTTGATTCAAGTCCGGAAGGAAAACAATTGTACCAGTCTTCCCTCTGTTGTGCCATGTATTACACACGCATGCTTCGATTGTCAGGGCTGCTGTCTAAAAGATGAAACAACTACCACTAACACATAATGTATTGTCGCCTGAAGTATGGCAAAAAAGTTCAATGGGAATTGAAAGAGTTAAGTTCAAGGGGAATTGAAAGAGTTAAGCTGACATTTGATAGTAACTGAGTGGTGTAAACCTGCTGTAATTCCTTGAGAATGTTTCTATATTTCTTGAGGTTCACGTATACATCTTTACGTTTACGTTTACAGTTAATGCACAAATGAATTAGCAGCACACATGCTGCCAGTAAAATGCATGTCAGGTTAAAGAAACCCTGTCAATGACAGAAAGTGCAATCATGTCTGAATTCCAGACAAAGAGTTGAAGGGGAATTGAAAGGGTATAGCTGACTTTGTACTAAAGGTTCAAATATATATGTTAATGTAGGGAAGAGACAGCACCACCTGTGCCGGCAGTAAAGTGCATACTTCAACAGCAACACTGACAATTTTCAGTTTGGTTTGTTAACCCTTGCTAAAACATCCTTCATTGTAAAAGCAAACAGATTTTCTGACATTTGTACAACATTAACGGACAAATGTCAACAGTGGGAAACAGTAACACTTGACTACTGGCCATGAACATTCATACGACATACTCCTGGTTAAGTTGCCTTTGCTGTGCTTGTGATCAGGAAGGCAGGATCTGTCATGTGCTGTTGCAGTGCAGAGTTCACCGGCCAAGTGAGACACGCCAGACAGGAGTCAAAAAATTGGCAGTTCCTCTCCCTGCCTCATGCAGTGTGTGCCATTCCTTACTTGCTTCCACTCCTGTTTCCAGCTTAATTAACCTGTCTACTCATAAACAGGACAAATTTCGCAACCGTGAAAATCTGGTTGCGATAATACGTAAGTACCGTGGTTCTCATTTACCAACATCCAGGGCACTAGATTTGGCATTGTAGGATGAAGAACAAACTTAAATACTAATGTGAGAACTGGGTGACGGCATTAATGGTTATGTCACTGGTTGCAGCTGGTTCAGCTAACAACTTGATTCCCAGTGTCAAAGATGGCTGTATGATTAGCACATTTGTGGAAAACATTTATATGTCAGCTACTTTGGGTATCAAGTTCATCATTTGCTAGATCAACAAGCTTCAGAATCATAGAGACATTATAAGCATGTAAGGGACATATTAAGAAGATTTCAAATATAACTTAGACAGGCACTTGAAATTGACACGCATACCTTCAAAGTGCGCAAACACACTTCTTCAGGACTGAAGAAGTCTGTAAATGTCTTGTACGAAAGCAGTTAACTTATTTTTTATTACAGTACACTGTTTTTAATCTGATGGTTTGGTGCCATATTGTGTTTTATACGTTTTATTTCCAAGGGATTGTTTACATGCCCTGTGGTCTGTTAACAGGATCTGGTCTGTGGTTACTGAAGATGACTGTACTATTGTGCTCTCTGGAGTTCAGCCATTGCCAGAGAACATCAAAGAAAATATAATATGTGGTCCTGGATTAATGGTTATTATTTGGTCCTCCCACATATATAGTAGCTCATTAACACCTACAGCTGTGATTGTACTGGGTTTTTAATCATGCCCCAGGTACTACTTATGTAGGCTGTCTTTTCCTATTCAAGCCAAGATGTTTGAAGGACAGACTACACACAGTACTTCTGTCCTGTTGCAACTTAGGCACAGCAAAGTTTTTATGGTATTCAGTCAGTAATGTAGGCTGTCTTTTTCCCTTCAAGCCAAGATGCTTGTAGGGAAGACCACACACACTAATTTTTTCTTGCTGTAAATTAAGCACAGCAATGTTTTTGTAGTAGTCACTCAGTAGTGTAACTAGTGTGGAATGAAGGAGGCAGCTGCCCCAGGGGTAAATTACTAGGCAGCGGGAGTGGCAAATGCTAGTCTTCAGTGCAGTGCATTACCAGTATTCATATGCCAGTATCGCGTTTGTGGGCAGAACTGAAGTACTTAGCTGTCTGTGTGTGCCACAGGCTGTATAACAGTTGCTTTCTACATTTTTAATCTGAAGTGCTTTAGCCCTCCTTGTATGACTTAAACTGTTGCAAACAGCTTGCTACAATTTAAAAGGAAATAATTTTGTGTGAGATAATCTGTAGCAAGCGCTTCTTACAAATAAACAGTTTGCTATAGTAAAGAAAAGGTTTTTTTTAAGTAATTAATGTGCTTAGGGTTCAGCTTTTTTTTTCATCTCAACTTAGAGTTGTGGGGGTGCCAGCTCAGGTGATTGACCAGATGGAAGAATTGCTATCTACTCCTCTGTATTCAGTGCCAGGATTAAGCACAATAATTCTGAGAAAGTTGCTTTTAACCGAACAAGAAATCAAAAGACTGATAAACTATACTATGGCATTCTTATCAAAAAATAAGATTCAAGCTGACCAATTCAAAGATAAAAGAGCTTTTGAGCAGTTTGAACAGTGCTAGTGGACAGAAGGCAGAGACTGAGATAGGAAGTCTGTCAGGGGACGGTACAATGGACCCCTGCTCAGTCAAGGAGGTGCCTCACAGTGCTAATGACTGTAACCTCTGTACTCTTTCCCTCACTTCCTGTATCCCATCACTTAGGAGGAAGGCTTTTCCAGATAATAAACAAGTGATTTGGGCTTAACATGACCTGTTGATGAGGCAACCCTTTGAATCGGGTTAAAAGATTATGTTCAGATGTCTTTCCCCTTCATAAGGATGCATTCCATAACACCAGACTAGATACATTTATCAGTACCCTTCTTAAACAAAAATGTTTTGTTCTGCTGCAGAAAGGATTCCATCAGTGAAACAGAGGAATGGATTTTACTCCAGACTACTCCTAGTACCCAAGAAAGATTGACCATGTGGACCCATTATTAGATTTATCTAGCCGAATAAAGGTATTGGTGGAAAAGAAGTTCAAGTGCAGGATGCTGACCTTTCAAGCTCTCCTTCCATTTCTTTTGCTAGGTTCCCTCATGGTCATCCTGGTCATGAATGGTTCATGCTTGCACTTTCCCATATTTAAGGAGTGTATAAAATTCCTGCTGCATGACTCTGAGAATATCATTTAACCCACTAGTTCGCTGGGGCAATTGGGGAAACTGGGCTAGGCTCCTCAATGATTTCCCAGACCACATGCCTAATGGCTACCTGTGAACCCACTAAGACCCTGGAATATGTAAGGTCCATCCTTATGGTTTTGCTAACCAGGCTGCACATAAAGAAAATATAATCCTACCTGTAGAACCCAAATATATCATATTTGTGGAACCCCTCTATTCTTTTCAGATAGTGGGTTGTTCAGGTGATTGCTAACTGCTGGATGCCATTTGTCAATCTGAAAGGGACCCAGATCCTGACAACTACAAATCAGAATAAGGCGTTTTTTATTAAAAATGACTCTTGGGGTGACATTAAACCAGGATCCCATCTCCCAGAGTTTATAGTAGCTTAGGTGGCTGCTAATGATCCTTTTGGCACTTAAATAATAAAAAGTAAAATTTTGCAATTATACACTCCGTTTCCGCGGAGGTACGGTGGTAGCGTTGTTACCTCACAGCAAGAGGTTCTCCCATTTGATTCTCGGCTTGGCTTGGGAGTGCCTTCTGTGTGGAGTCTGCATTTCCTCCCCGCGGTTGGGTAGCGTTCGAAAGACATGCGTGCGTAAATGGGCGTCGAGCTGGCACCTCGGCATTTCGTAAAAATCTACTGCCAATCATTAACGGACTGGAGTTCTGCTGTGGGCAACCCCTTACTAGGAAAAAGCCGAAAGACAAACAACAACACTCAGTTACCAGTGAGGTATACATTTAAATGTTACATTGGGCCTTTCTTGAATGCAGGTCATAAACCTAGTGGTACACTTTTTAGGATTAACCCGGCTGACAAATAGTAGACAAGAATAAATAAAATGGAGTGACTGTTAAGCTTTTTCAGCACTTCTCTTCGTCCTCCTGTGTATTCTGAATATATCATCTTCATATCAGTTCCTACCTGTGTTTATTATGCCTACAGTAGCTACACCTCACTGCATACGCATAGAATAAAGCTGAGATGTTGGGCTTTTGGCATTTTGACAACACCAGCTCCACTCACCACTTCCTCTTTGTTTTCCTTCATTTCATCTTCATAGGTGTGTACTAGGCTAATGGCCTTAGGGCCTTTACAATCCAAGCCCATAGAAGAGACCTGACAATGTGCCGCCCATCGTTAGTTCCCAGTGCCTCTATCAAGTAGAGCCACTGGAGTGATCCCCGGGGTGAATTTTCTATTTCCCATACACTCATCAAGATTTCTCTTGAAGAGGGCTAGTGAGGTGCTCTGCTTGACATGTATGGGAAGTCTTTTCCAGAGCATGGGCAGTCTCTGGGTTATGAACCTGTCCTGCCAGCATATTCTGTTGATTATGGTAATAAGGTTGAGGTCTCTGGAGCGTGTGGTGCGGAGGGATTGGGATTTCTTTATAAGTAGCATTTCTAACAGAGCTGGGTCACACATGGTTTTACAAGTCAAGCAGAGATCGCCTTTTAGTAGACAATACGAGACAGAGAATAGCTGGAGTTTTTTGAGTCTGTCCATGTAGTACATGTGTTTAAGGCCTAGGATCCTCTTCGTGAGGTACTTTTGTGGCTTCTCCAGCTGTTGCAGGTGTTTAGTGAGGTACATGCCAAATGGGGCATTATAGTCTATGATTGGTCTAATGAGGGAAGAGTAGAGAGAAATGATGACCTCTTTCTTCCTGGATGCAAAATCCTTGGTAATGAGATGTGCCACAGAGAAGGACTTTCTGACCACAGTGGCAGTGGGTTTACTATCATAACTCTGAATATGATATGGACGAAGTGATAGTATTCCGAATCAAGTATGCAAAACAGCAGCTGTTCGACAGTTAAAATGTCGAAACCAGACATTAAATGCCGAATTCGAAATTCGCTTCTGTCACCCAACATTCTATGCATAACACCAGTGTGCTTTATGTGCCATTCACCACTCTAGTGCGAGTTCCGATGTCCCATCACGTTTGGTATCCTACTGAATATAAACATGGGTAATCTACACAAATTGAAAGTGCCCGATGCAGCATTATTACACTCCTGCTCTGTAACCTCCAGGTGCACATATGTTACCAACAGTGAATCCCACCATAATATAGATAACATGAAGACTAGAATGAACAGTGATGTGCCACTAGATGTTCTTCGTCTCACATTGCTGCAGTCATAACCTGTGGGTAGTCCGCTGTCCTCGGTCGGCCCGAATACCAAAGAGTTAGGCTGGCGTCGGTCATGGGCGCCCGGAGCTGACGTCAGTATGTAGTAGTACTTAAGCGCATGACCGACGCCATATCCTCAGTCTTTCTTGCCGCGTGGTCCGAAGCAGAAGCAGCATTTGCAAGTGCCGTTCAGCGTTCTGAAATTTTCAGTTTTCGAGTTTCAGACCGAAGACCAAGTTGGGCTAAGTACCCCGTTGGGGAAAATTTTTGTCTTTTCTTGCCTCAGTTAAATCTGGATGTCAGAAAAAGTTAATAATTGTATTTCTTGTGGGAAACAGATACCTCATAGGGACTATCATTCTCTCTGTATTCCTTGCTTAGGGCCTGAGCACGACGTAGTCGGGTGTCGCTTTTGCGCTAGATTTAATAAGCGCACCATTAAACGCAGATTAGACTGTGCTAGGCTTGTTTTCGGTAAGCGGTGTAACTATAACATGCCGTCGGATCCTCTGACGCCCGCTACCGCAAAAAAGCGAAAAGATAAATCTTTAAGGTCTAAACCGGATGAGTTGTCCGTTGCGGACGCCGGTTCTATGGAATCTACAGTTGAATCTGTGGATCCAGCCGAGGTCTCGGCTGAATCCCAGGGGGAACCTTTACTTTTACAGGAGTTGCCCTCTCAGGAGTTAGGTCAGGCCGAGGGTGCTTCTCAAGTTTCTGTGGTTCCATCCTTACAAAAGGTTATTAGGCCTTCTACTTCAGTCACTAAAAGCCCTGCTAAGGCTAGACCTGGTATTTCTGGTACGGGCCACAGCCCTGGTTCTTCGGGCTCTATTCCTAAAAAACATATGTTGAAAATGGCAGAGGATTTGATTACTTTGAGCAGGGGTTTTATGCCCCCTCCAGAGAAGAGGCCTAGGGTGGAGACAGATTTAGAGGGAATGGAGCATTCCTCAGATTACTCTGAGTCCTCAGCTGAGGATATTCAGGATTTTCCTCCCTATTCTGATTCGGATGCAGAGGATTCCTGTCCTTCTGCTTCACCTCCAGAGGATTTTTCCTTTTCTGAAACCTTGCATTCCATGAGGGAGCATTTCAAGTGGGAAGGTCAAGATTTTTCATATTCTCGTAAGAGGCTTAGGGAATTTTTGTTTTTGCCACAGCATAGACCTTTGGCTATTCCCCCTGTTTTAGATGTTGTTCAGGATGTTTTTTTCTGAAGCTTCCCTTAATCCTGATTCTTTACCCCCTGCCCCTGTCAAGCCAGACAGGTATTACAGAGTTCCAGAGGCACATAAATATTTGTATAAGAGCCCTAGAGCTGACCCGGAAACTTTAAGTCAAGGGCCTAAGGGTGTCAGGGCTTCTGTGGTTAAGAATCCAGTTCCTTTGGATAAAGATTCTAGAGCGTTGGATAGGTGGGGTAAAAAAGTGTACACCTCTTCTACGTTAGCTATGAGGGCTTTAAATTGCCAATTCCATATGCTGAAGTATCAGAACTTTCTGTTAGGTCAATTGAAAGCTAAGGTAGACGCTTTAGCTGAGGGTATAGAGTGTAAGGAATTGCAGGACCTGGTTCATGCTTCAGATCAAGTTGATAAACATTCCTTGCAGTGTGGCTTCGATGCCCTTCAGGCTTCTTCCAGGGTGGCTGCTACTGGTTCAGTTATTCGTAGACATGCCTGGCTTAAGGATCAAAATTTGTCAGAGCATGTTAAAGCTCGGATTTTGGATGCTCCCCTTCAATCTGAAGTTCTTTTTGGTTCCCCTGTGGAGTCAGTTTTGAAAAAGATGGAAGACAAAGCTAAGTCTATGCAGACAGTTAAGGAATTTTTGCAAGTGCAGCCCCCTAAGTTTAGCAGGAATTGGCCTGCAAGAGGATGGTCTTACCCTTCTTCGGATTTTCAGTTTAAGGGCAGATCTAGACATGGTAGGGGCAGGGCTCACGCTCAGGGTTCTTTCAGACCTAGGACTTGGAGTTCTCCTGCACAATCTTCTGGTGAGGGCAGGGGTCAGCCTTTTCGTAAACAGACCCAATGACCTGTATCTCCAGCTGCCAGATTCTTCCTTTCTGGCAGCTCCTCTAGGAGGAAAGTTGGCACTTTTCAAACAAAATTGGCATTTGGTCACCCAGGACAAATGGGTGTTGGACATAATAAATCAAGGCTACAAGTTTTATTTTCACACTTTTCCCCCTTTCAAAGGCATGCCAGATGTACCTCCTCAACAAAGGCTGGAGGCTCAGGAACAAATTTCTTTGCTTTTACAGATGGGAGCGATCCAGGTGGTACCTTCGTCAGAAGAAGGCCTAAGCTTTTATTCTCGTCTATTCCTAGTGCCAAAGAAAGGAAACACTTGGAGGCCAATTCTGGATTTGTCTATTCTCAATACATACCTAGACATTCCAAAGTTCAAGATGTTAACATTACAGCAACTTCTGCCTCTGCTAGGCAAAGATCACTGGATGGTAACTCTGGATCTCAAAGAAGCCTATCTTCACATTCCTATCAGGCCCAGCTGCAGGAGATTCCTGCGTTTTCGGGCTGGTACTTCTCATTATCAGTTCTCTGCATTGCCCTTTGGTTTATCTACTGCGCCCAGGGTGTTCACAAAGGTTCTGGCTCCTGTGATAGCTTTCTTAAGACTGAGGGGAATACAAATTTATCCTTATCTGGACGATTGCCTGATTCTTGCTCAAGACAAAGACAAGTTACTTCAACAGCTACAGTATGTGATGGCAGTTTTAAGGTGCCTAGGGTATTCTGTGAATGAAACAAAGTCCAGTCTAGTACCCTCTCAGGACATGTGCTTTCTGGGTGTGAGACTGAATACAGCCTCTCAGATGGCTTTTCTGACCCCGGACAAACAAAGAACTCTTCACCTATACTTCCAGCAATTATCAGTACTGTCCAGGCTGACTGCAAGGACAGTCCTTCAAGCCTTGAGGTTCATGGCATCTTGCATTCTGGTACTTCCCAATGCCAAACTGCATATGAGGAAGCTACAATGGTATCTCAAAAGTGTATGGACTCAACACTGCCACGATTTGGACACTGTCATTCCAATAATACCTTGCATCCAGAAGGAATTATTGTGGTGGGCACAGGAATGTGACCTAAACAAGGGACTCTCTGTGACCCGACCAGAGGCGAGTCAGATCTTAACGACGGATGCCTCAGACCTGGCTTGGGGAGCACACTTCAATGGGAAATGGATTCAAGACACGTGGCCTCCCAAACTACAGCATTTGCATATCAACATGAAGGAGATGTTAGCAGTCCAGTTTGCCCTGATGGCTTTCAAGGGCCTACTTCAACCAGGACAGGTGTTGATACAAACAGACAACACTACAGTGATGTGGTACATCAACAAGCAGGGGGGGACACATTCTTACCCTCTTTGCAGACAAGCTATGATATTGTGGGAGACTGCTCTGGGGTTGCACATCACTCTTCAAGCACGGTTTCTGCCAGGAGCACAGAACTCCCTAGCAGATGTATTGAGCAGACAAATTGTGGATCCCCACGAGTGGAAATTGGATCCTCAGGTATTTCAACAGTTGACAGTGGCTTGGGGAACTCCAGACATAGATCTGTTCGCTTCTCCTCTAAATTTCCAACTACCAAAATTTTGCACAAAGATGTTCCACCCAAAAGCTTGGAAAGTGGATGCTCTATCTTTCAGTTGGAACAACCTTCACGTCTATGCTTTTCCTCCTCTGCCTCTCCTTACCAAGGTACTCTTGAAAGTCAGGCGGGACAAGCCTTGCATGATTTTAATAGCACCAGATTGGCCACGACAGCACTGGTATCCTCTGCTGAGGAGTTTAATTCAGGAGCCTCCTTGGCCTTTGCCACAGCTTCCTCACTTGTTGTCCCAGTCAAGGAGTCATTTGCTCAATGTCAGGGTGCAGTCCCTGCATCTAACGGCCTGGCGTATTCTGTTTTAGAGCCTGTAACCGGGTTCTCAGCTTCCTCAAAGGGTTTTAGATGTCATTTTGGAAGCTAGGCGGCCCAGCACTAGGAAAGTTTATGCTGATAAATGGAAGAGATTTTTTATTTGGAGCACAACAAAGGACTTTGATGTCTCGGTACCTAATTTGAGTTTAACACTGCAGTACCTTACTGAATTACTAGACAAGGGTTTGTCGTTTTCCTCTGTGGAGGTTTATGCTGCAGCCATTTCTGCTCACTATGATTGTGACCCTCCTTTATTTTCTCACCCTTTGTTTAAGCAATTTCTTAGAGGGGCAAAAAATATAAGACCCCCACGTAGAGCTCCTACTCCTGCCTGGGATCTCAATTTTGTGTTGGAGAAGCTTACTTTGCCTCCTTTTGAACCTGCAGCTACGTCTGATTTGAAGTTTTTGTCTTGGAAGACTGCCTTTTTGTTGGCCATTACTTCTGCTAGAAGGGTATCTGAATTGCAGGCTCTCATGGCAGTTGAACCTTTTCTAATATTCCATAAGGATAGAGTTTCTTTGCGTACTAACCCTACTTTCATGCCAAAAGTGATTTCTAATGTGGCCTTGAACCAGTCTATCCATTTGCCTACCTTTTATGCTGATCCCCAAAATAAGGGGGAAAAAATCTTGCATTCTTTGGATATACACAGGCAGTTACGTTATTATTTGAGCAGAACTAAGGAGTTCAGACAGACTCAACAGTTATTTGTTACTTTTGCTTTGGGTTCTCAAGGGAAAGCTGTTTCAAAGCAGACTATTTCAAAGTGGATTGGTAATTGTATTGCTTTTTGTTATTCTCATCATGGGAAGAATGTTCCTGCTGGGATTAGACCTCATTCCACTAGGGCTACTGCCACTTCTACTGCTTTTTTGAGGGGTGTAGCTACTAAGGATATTTTGGAAGCAGCTACTTGGAGTTCAGTTCATACTTTTACTAAGCATTACCATCTCCCTCTTTTCTCCAAGTCCAGGGCTGGGTTTGCCACTGCAGTCTTACAGGGCATGTTAGCAGCCCCTAATGCTTTTTAGTTTGCCAGCCTCCCTTTTCCTTTGCTTTGGGATTCTACCCACAGGTTATGACTGCAGCAATGTGAGACGAAGAACATAGTACAGTTTTGTACCTACCATAAATGTAGATGTTCGAGGATCCACATTGCTGCAGTCCTATTTTCCCTCCCTCCTTCCCCTCTTTGGTTTTGGTTGGTTTGGGGTTGTTGTTGTTGGTGTTGTTGTCATTGTTATTTTTCTCCTTTGTGGCTCTGGCCTTCTCTTTTTAAGGCCTTCTGACATCTGGGGCAAGAAAGACTGAGGATATGGCGTCGGTCATGCGCTTAAGTACTACTACGTACTGACGTCAGCTCCGGGCGCCCATGACCGACGCCAGCCTAACTCTTTGGTATTCGGGCCGACCGAGGACAGTGGACTACCCACAGGTTATGACTGCAGCAATGTGGATCCTCGAACATCTACATTTATGGTAGGTACAAAACTGTACTTTTCACAAATCCGTCTGGGTTAAAGTCGTCACGACATGCCAACAGTTTTCTAAACATATCTTCCTTATCAAGAAGCCTATGTCTCGTCGGAGATGGGGGTACACAACAGAGTAGTTTGTTCCTAACATCCTCTGTGTGGTTCTGTTCCAGTATTATAGCATGCAGCACATCTGTAATGAACAGTTGTTTTTTCCCCAATAAACTATGCAAATGGTGGTGCCAGCCTTCCACCGCATTCTGAGTACGTGGGTAACCTCTGTCGCAAACATCCCAATGATTCCAAAATAGTACATCGAATAGCAGTGATTGTCTTTCGACCGTAGTGTTCATCATGCCATAACACTTTGGTTTTCCTAATATATAATTATTGCAAAAGAATTCACATAAACCTTTAGCGTTTTCAGGCATAGCTGCCTCTATACCATTAAACGTTTCCACAATATTCTCCGGAGTAACAAACGCTAATGCGGGTATTTGTTTGCACAGTAATGCAAACCTACTATCATTACCAAATAAGGACAATAATCCAGAACGCTGTATTTGTCTCCACACTATCTTGTATAAGTGGAACCAACAGCCTTTTGGTATGTTTTCTGGCATATTTCTCCGGATACTGTTTACTGCGGCTTTTTCAAAGATGCTCAGTACCATCACTGGCTTTAGCTGCAGTTCACTACGTCCACATAAAGTCAGCAAAGTTTTCCAAAACATGTCATAGCATTCCTCCGTCTTAGACGGTAAAATGGTATAGACAGCTGGAATGACTTTTGTACTCCCACCTGCAGCAAATGAACAACGGACAGTATATACTTGACGACACTCTTTTGTACTGATGGGGAATGTACCGTCAACTAACAGAAATTCAGAGGAACACAACACAGATAAATTACTTTCAGTAGTCAGCAATATTATTTCCTGAATAGTACTACATATCCTGCAAAGCTCCGCAATAAACTTCCCATTTTTCAGTGGCAACATATCAGAGATCAGCTCTTGTAAGCTAGATAAACCCTTAATGGGATTGCTATTAGCACTTCTTCTCACCGTACGAACAGTCTGTTTCAGTGCTTCAGTGTTAGGCATTGTAGTCACAATATCCGTAGAAGTCCCTGCAAGGATTTCAATTACAATTTTACAAGGCTCTTCCAGAGTTTGTTGAGCTGTACGCTTAATTCTCTCTTTCACTTTTAATTGCTCACACTTAATTGCATCAGGTGCATGATGGTGAGCAGTAGACTTAGTTAATATCTCTTTGTCGTCCACTATATCAGTGATACAACGCCCCTTATACTTTTCATTTATTTTTAATGTACAGCACCAATATTTCTTCTGTCCTGCACATTTCTCTAAATAGTATTTGTAGCTGTCTACACATAACATTTTCTTTCCTTTTTGTGTAATTATACAGTCATACTGCAAGCCAATGACACCAGGAGCAGTATTGTGAAGTTCTGTGCTCATCTTTCCTAAAACCCTGTACCCTTCATAGTAAACAAATGTTACACCTGTTAGTTTAAACACTTCAGCAAGAAAAACACAACATCGCACTGTCTAGTACTCCCCAACGTATTCACAGACTTGGTTATACAGCTGGATAACTTTATCTGAATATTCCACTTGTCACATAGACGGTACGGTAGTCTGTTACAATCACTTGTGTACTAACCGCAACAGATTGACATGTCTACATCAGAAGACCGACGCAAACTTCAACGACGTTGCTATAGTCGCATTTAAATGTGCGAAGTCTTTGAGATGTCATTCGCACTTATAAGTTCGACATTCTTTACTGTTCACTTTTTAATTTGCAGACATGATTGTCGGGGAATTGTTTGTCAGTAATGTTGGTGTCGAAGTTATAATAGTAAACCATGGCAGTGTGGTGGTCGAAGGAGAGGTTGCTGTCAACCTGTGTCCCCAGATCTCTTATAACACCTTCAGTGTTCATTGGGCTCCCATCGATGTGGTAATTAGTGGGAACTGAGTTTTTCCCAAAGGGAATAACGATGCATTTTTTTGCCATTAAGCTTAAGGCCATGGTTTCGACACCAGTCACTGGTCTCAGTGAGGCCTTTCTGTAGGGTGTCCGCATCACTTGGGGAGTTAATAATGGCTCCCAGCTTGCAGTCATCTGCAAATTTGGTCAGCCAGAGTCCCTCCGTGTTGGTCTGGACTTCTGAGAAGTTAATGCCAAACAGGAGAGGCCCTAGGACCAATCCCTGTGGGACTCCACTTGTGACTAGTCGGCAGTCTGTCTTGGAGTCCGCTACTTTCACACTGTGTGCTCCGTCTGTGAGCCAATTTGCAACCCACCTAAAGATATAGAGTTTGATGCCCAGTTTGGTGAGTTTTCAATAATTCCTGAGTGAGGAATGGTATCAAAGGCCTTGGCCAGATCGAGGTAGGCCGTATGAACTGCCTAACCTTCATGCAGCACTCTTATGCTGTTCTTTTCTTACTTCATGAGTTCCCTGATTTTTACTCCTTATCCACTTCTTTCACTGCAGTTTAAAGGGTCTGTTGACTTAATGAATATCTGGCAAATAGCTTTAGGAATGTCCCTCCCAGACAGATTAGGGTGGTCTCCAGATTCTCATCCTTCTTACTGATGCATCATCTCAGTACTGTGTCAGTAGCCAAATCATTATTGTGTCCATGAATTACCGGTGGGTTTAATCCCACAATGTGCCGTGTCCATGCATTACCGGGTGGGTTTAATCCCACAATGTGCCTTGTCCAGCCCAAAGATTAGCGCAGTCTCCATCCAGTCTGGGGTTTTTTTTGGATCCATGTAAAAACAACAGGCAATGAAATTTTCTAAAGGAATTGAACCAACTGCTGCAGGCACAATTGTTCCTGTTCACACTTGCAATTCTGTTCTGACAATTTTTTTATTATTTGTGGTTTAAACCCAAACAAAAAGCTTCCAAAGGCAACCAGGCAATGAAGAAATATCTGTTTATTTAGCGCTTTCGACCAAAGTCTGCATCAGAATAAAACAAAAGTCCTTTCTATCCACACTGAAATACCCATTTCAATTAACAGTATCCAATTAAAACCTTCATAAAAATTTCAGGAAACATATTATTTATAGTTTCCTCCTCATGCCAGTATGTTGAATGAGTCTGTTTTTCTATTTAATTACTCAGAAAAGTTTTATTGCAGAATAATCATCTTTTTATGCTGTTTGAAAATTCTAATACAGTTGACTGATTAGCAATGTGTGATGTTTCAGTGTTGGTAGTGTAAGGTTTACTGAAGGATAAAAGAAATTTATAAGGAAACAGGTATGCACATTTCCCCAGATGTTTATATTAGGAAGATTTTACACACCCAACATACCATGAGTGATGTTTCAGGATTAAAAAAAAATAGTATCCTCTTTGCTATGGATTTTGTGAGCATTAATGTGTTGTAGGAAATTGGGATTTCCATCTGGCATGTGAGGTTAGTTGAGTTTCATTGCTCCATTTAGGGAAGTAGTAGAAATATTGGTTTGGCATTTTTGTAGTTACAGCTCAATTATTTCTGTTTGTTTTGTAGATGGACTGCATATCATGGGCTACTGATCGATTTACAGTGTGTACATGCTTGTGAATAACTAGTTGCTGTTCACTTTTTTGAATGATAATCTTTTGTTATATAATTAAGAAGTAAATAATGTCTGTGTCAGTAATGCAGAGTTTACCCTTCTGAGTCATCAGCCAGAGACTACGCAGTTGTCAAATCACCTTGTAGAAAGAGGAAATAAATATGGATAGCTTCAGCGTGACTGTACTAAGCCAACCCTCCTAACTAATAAGATTTCCTAATGGAAGTTTGTAGACCATGAAAACGGTGGGCCTAAGAGAGAGTCCTGCATTACTCCACACTTAGTGCAGTAGGATGAAGAAGATTTAAGTCCAAAACAAACCTACTGAGAATGTCCAGAGAGGTGAGATGCAAGCCATTACAAGATGGCAGAGGAGGTGCTACTTTAAGATCATAAGTGCTGAATCAAAATGCCATGATCAGTGATATCAAATGCCTTCTGAGAGATCCAGGACCACTGCTGAATGCTGATGTCAAGCCATTAGAAGGTCGCTGACCATTCTAACAAGAGCAGTCTCTGTGCTATGATGAGCACAGAACCAGGATTAAAATGGATCCATGAGTCTACTGGGTATGAAATGATTATCAAGCTGCTTAAAATTACGTTCTGAATAACCTTATCTAAATAAGGAAGCTCAGAGATTGGGTGATAGTTATCAGTGATATTAGGATCTAAAATCCAGTATGGTTCTTGAGAGGAGACATAACATAAGCCTTTTTCAAAACAAATGGAAAGATTTCAATGGCAAAACCAAAGTACAAAATATCACCAGCCAAAAACATCAAAACTGGTCAAAACCAATGTTGGTGGACTGGGAATCAGACCACATATCATAGGCACATGCTTGAGACAACTGCTGTAAATACCTCATAATCAGGAGTATCAAATACCATCCAGGGAACAGGGAGTGGACATTTTGGAATCCTTGCAGTGTCAATGGGACCCAAAGGCAGATGTGTAGATCAAATGGCAAAGATGTTGTCAGCAAAAAAATTGAGTAGTGGATTCATACTCTGAACCAGGTAAAGTTCTTCTAGTAGAAGGACAATCTGAGTTGAACAACTTCTCAGTCACGTAGAAGACACAGCAGGTCAGTTTGAACCTGCAGTGATCTTGCTCTGGACAGAAAGACTGCTCTCTTATGAGGCACTTAAGCATGTTAAATAGCACAGTCCACTTCCAAAGCTGTTAATCCATGGATCTACATGATACCACTATTGTTCAATCTGTGCTCTTTCCTTTCTAGAAAAATGGAGGGAGTAGTCAATCCATGGTTCATGTCTTTTAGTAGAAAAAGGTCATACTCAACTTGTTTCAAGGAAGTCCAGAGTCAAGGACAAGGAGTTATTATAATCCTTGGTTAACACATCAAGGAAGTCAGCACCATGTGTTGGAAGGTGCAGAAGACTGTAAAAGAAAAATGTTCCAATCTGATGTGGTAAATAGAATGTCTCAACTTTAATTAACATGAGGTTGGGAGTGGGGGGGAGGGTGCTGGAGGCGGGGCTAATGTGTTGAAGCTCCAGGCAGACATAGACAAGTAAATTATCAGACTGAGAGACTGCTTCCACAACCAAATCTAATGACTTTACATCTAATAGGAAGAGCACGTCCAGAGTGTGACAGTCTTTGTGTTGCAAAGGTAATAACTCAGCAAAACTAAACCTTTTGTTATACAGTTGGACACTTTGGTAATCATCACCATCTCATCTCTGACCAAAAGAGATTGAATTTGCCAGCACAATTAAATGTTGGTGACAAATAAATGAGCTGATGAGAAAGCCAGTGCACTCTTGTAGGAATGTTCTTGCACAACTTGGTGGATGGTAAGCAAAAAGAAAACCCTGCAGTTTATTCCTGCACCAAGGATATGTTCAAAAAAATCAGTCTCCCTGGAGACAACTTGAGCAAGTCACAGGCTGTCAACACAAGCATCAAGCCCACTTTTGATACTGCCCCTTCTAGGGTACAGCTGAGGCCGGCAAGGGCTAAATTTGTCATCAAGCTGTGCTTAGTAAGGAATGCAAGATCTGTCTCTTGCAACTGATCAGAAATGATGTGGGTCTTGTTGCATATCAACCGTGCATTGGTATATAGTACCCTAAGAGAGGCCACAGGAGGTTATGTCCCAGATGGATATTATTAATGAAAAAACAGAACCCCTGGGTACTATTCTAAACAAGAGCTCCAAAGGGTCACTGTGAATTTTGTTACTGGGATACTTGCGGAAAGTAGGAACTACTACATCAGTCTTAGAGTGTGTTCTTGGGTTTTTTAACATCTGAAATTTCTCTAAAGGATTCTAGAAGAGAACCTCTTACTGATAGATGAGTGGAAGTTTGGCCATGACTCCTGGCACAAGGCAGCAGCACATTAGAATTAAGCATTTACAGTATTTCACTACAACCAAATTGCCACCATGTGTTCAAAAGATGGTTACCACCTTCTAGTAGAGCAGATATGAAACAGAACCAATATATTATTTAAATTATAGAGTGCAACATTAAAGTAAAATTAATTAAATGTTTAAAATATTTTAATACATGTAGGGCAAAAAATGATAGCAATAATTATGATTTGGACATTTAGGAAAAAAATCAGAAGTATGTGTAGTGGTACCTGAAGCACTGATGCATGCAGTGCAATAAAATGAGAATGTAAGATAATAAAAAGAACAAGTGATGTACCTATTAGCATGATGAGTGTTACTTTAGCAGTTAAATAGGAGAATAGTAGAACTAATAATATTATGCACTGCTCACTTCAAAGTAAGTGATGGTTAGTATAGTAAGTGCAGTAATGGTTAATAAGTGCAATACTGTAAGTAAAATATTTTTCCCCGCAATCAGGTTAGTCTAGCTTGTTATAAATTTGCAAATTATAATTGCACTCAAACAACAGTTTACACTAACATGCCCTTTCCATGCAGTGCCTTTTTCCAGTATTACTCTGCATTAGAATAATGCTGCCTGGGGTTCACTTTAAACTAAACCCCTGAATCTTTAAGCCTAATCACTGACTTGAGAAGCCTGTGTGGGAGACCTAAGAATCCAGGGGACTTGGAACAGACCTTCAAGATGAGACACAAAAGACAAAAGGAGATTGTAGCTATCAAGGCATTCAAGCTTGTTTGTAATAGGGAGACTTGCACACAAACAACACCACAATGATGTGGTACATCAACTAACAGGGAAGTACTCATTCTAACCTACTGTGTAAACTTGTAATGCAAGCAGCCGAATCAGTCCTTTTGCCTCAGTGTGTGGACCTTTTAACTCAGAACAAGGGGCTCCCTAGTCTACCCTAACATGAGAATGTTAAGGTCGACAGTGTGGATTATCTAGTGTTCATGCTTTTCAGGCATGTCTTTTTGGAGGATGGTTTCTGTATCTTAAAGTAGGACAGAAAAGCTATCAGAAGGAAATCATACCTAGGTAGGTAAATGTAAAATGCTCTCTCCGTGGTACCATAACAGAGAAAAGGACTCGCATTCAGCTCAGGTGTCACTGATTCTCACCTAGCTGTCAGACTTCTAATAAATGGGCCTATCACATGTGTATCTAAAGGTAAGTGTTTCAACCATTTCAGCATGTCTGGCATTGAACCAACTTCTCTCATCACAGAAGTAAGTTAAGCAGTTCCTTAAAGGGGTGATGCATCTGAGATTATCACAAAAAAAAAAAAAAAAAGGAAGCACTCCACCATGGGATCTAAACTATGTCTCCAAAAAGTTAATCTTGCCCCCTTTTAAGCCAGCTGCTTCTGACTTCCTCAAGCTTCTATCTTAGAAAACTGTGCTGCTGGTAGCACTAAGCTGTACGAGAAGAATTTTGGAGCTGCAGATCACAGTATGTAGGGAGCCCGTTTGTATCTTTCACAAGGAAAGAGTGACGCTACGGACTAATCCTTTCTTCATAGCACTTCAAAAAAAAAAAAAAAAAGAAAAGAAATATTGTATATAAACCACAGTGGTGACCACATAAAAAATATTTTATTTTGTGTAGAGTCTCTACTACATGCTTTTATGGATTTTACTTATAGACCTATATATAATCCTTTCTTCATGGCTAAGGTGGTAACAGAGTTAACCCTGAACCTGGCTGTTTACCATCCTGTACTTTCTCCATTATCCCAAGTAAGGTAGACTGAATCTTACAGTCACTAGATGTGTGTAGACAGCTGAGATTTTACTTGGACAGAAGAAAGCACATGGTCAGTTGTTCATCTATCTCTTTTGCCAAGGGAAGGCAGGGTAAGCAGGTTAGGCAACAGACCATATCAAAATGGATAGCACATATTGTCTGCTTCTGTTATTCCTCTCATAGTTAGGTAATTCCAGGCCATAGTACAAGGACCACTGCAGTTACCACTGCCTTCCTGACATGGGTTAGCACACCATACCTTGTGGGCTGCTACGTGGTCTTCACACATTTCTTCCAAACTATATAACCTGAGCCGTGCTTCCTGGACTTGGACAGTCTTTGCCTGTTGTCCTGTCTTCTTCATGGGACCAGCCAACTACTGCTGCATAAGCTCTGGGAGTCTTCCCAAGAGTCAGTACTGCAGTAGAGAATATTAAATGAACATAATAGAATTGTGTTAGGAATTCACCATAACTGTACGCCTGTATTCAGTGCTGCAGTACCAGTTCTGTCCCATCATTGCATCTTTTCTTCTCTAGACATAGATGGGTTGGGTGAATAGGCAAATTATCCTTTCTCACTTTCTCTGTCTACATACCTGATCAGGACGCTCCAGTCACCAGGGTTTAGCAATAAATTAAAAAGGCATTTTTTTATGTTTTCTACTCGTGGATCATACCCCAGGAACTGCTTCCATCATATTGGGTTGTGATATGCCACCATTATACTGGATTCCAGTTGTCTAGGCAAGAAGGATCACAAGGTGGCACCAGCCAATCTGGCTTTTTACCACTGATATCCTGGAGTCTAATTAGGAGGGAGTCGCCCAGGCCAAGATGGAAAGGGGTCAGAACTCCAGAAGATGGGACTGCTTTCATGCTTCTGCAGACAGGAGTCATAAGAGCCAGTGACACTGCAGTCACTGTATTATAGTGTTTGATTCCCGCAGCTTCCTATTCCCTCTGTGTAATGCTTAGAAAATCACTTTATGAGACAGTGGTCTGCTGCAACTGGGAAACTGGGCTAGGCTCCTCAGTGGTCTCCTGTAATGCATGCCAAGTGAGTACCTTTGAACCTGTACTACTTGTAAACTAGGTTTCGGAGACATTTGAGATAAGAGTTGAAGTGCTCACAGCACTGGATTGTTTGTTCTACAGTGCATCCAGTGTGAAATGCCCTAGTCTGAGACAGTGTTGTTTTTTTTTTTTGGGAAGGTTTCAAGGTTATGATCGGGGCTAAAATTCCCTTGGAGTTGCAGTATATGAAGTACTGCAGGTCTGTATCTTTGCAAGATAACTACACATTGCCTTTTTTGTCTTCCTGCAAAATAATGTTACTTTTTATTCCTAGTTTTCTCCTTGGGCACAAATGCTTACAGAAATTCTCAGGAGGGAGCAAAATATTCTAAACTAAATAATACACTTCTCACCACATTAGTTGCATTTTGTACACCTGTAGACATGAATTCAGTCCACACTCTGGCCCATGTATTTTGACAAAGACTTTTATCATGTAGGTTATCAACCTCCTTACAGAAAAAATTATTTTAAAATCTGAAGAGATAAGATTAGTAGATTTTTTCTGTCATTTTATAAAAACTGATATCTACCTGTAATACACAAAATGTACAAGAAACTTAACTGTAATTACATCTACACAGTATGTTTTGAATGTTTTCATACAGGAAGACAGTGAAACATTTAGAATCCTCATTAATTCTAAAGAAGGAAGGAAGGTCAACAACTTTAAAAGATAAGGAATACAATGCAACATCACGACAGAGGTACAGAAATATATAATGACTTGCCCTACTTAGCACACGTTGATGATCTTTTGTTTCTCTGCTTAACAGCCCTGGTCCCTTTGGCTTTCTGAATACTGGCAACGAACACCACTCTGCAAAAAGTATTTCTTTAAGCTTAGAAATAATTAGGTTGAGAATTACACATTCCCAAATCACTAACTTCTACAAAGATTTAATAGGCAGTCTTCCTTTTGGCACCTGTATTAATTTTATTGTATTCTTAACATGTTTTGGGGCTGCATATTATTTTTCTAAATATGAAAGTCTTACTGCAGTTGTCTGTTATTATTTAATAAACTCCCTAAAAGCATCTTGATTTCAAAGAGTGTTAGTGACCTCACAAGTTGTCTGTTAACCATTCTCTGCATCTGCATCTGTTCCTGGCACCTGTGCAGTAGGTGACTTTGCTGGTGTTTAAATGCATTATATTTTAAATGTTCCTTCACTGTTTACATTTACATCATGGCACGTGGCAGTTTAAGAGGTCCGATGCAGTGTTCCACCTATTATTTTTTTTTTATGTGGGCTGTTTATTAAGGACATGCCCACATCAGTCTGCTGTACCCTCTCAGTGATGTCACCATAAGAATAGCATAGGGGTGTGTTTATGGACTGTAATGGGCATATCCCCTTCCATGCATAGTGGTGTGCCCATTGAAGTCAATGAATGCAACAATGCCACGTCTACATTCATGTCAGGGAGGGTAAAGTTCACTGAACTTTTGGAGATGTCAGCCTAGGCAAAAATAGCATTTTATGAAGCCTTTTATAAAAAAAATGGTCACATATAATTAAAAAAATTTGAATTATTGGGGAAAATGCATCGTGCTGTGATGCAAAAGATGACGGTAAAACTGTACTGGAACACTTTAATATAACAGAAATATGATACATTTAGTGTCATTTCAAATGTTTTTTTAAGGGTAAAAAGGTCTCACAGGCAAACCATTCAATAAACACTTAAACCAAGCAAAGCCTTAACTGAACTAATAACAAAATAAAACAAAAAAAAAGACGGGCCACACCAGTGGTAAAATCGGTGTAGCACTTTAATGAATGTACATCACAAAGCAAACACAAACAACTAAGCACTTTCACCAATGACATACCATTGTTTCACCTACATGGCTTCTGAATGATTTTTTTACTTTTAAGTCTTTAGGGGTGCCTCGTCCCTCACCTCCAAGTACAATCAAAAGACAAAATAGAAAAGTCAGTCCTCTTAACCTGGAGAAAGGAATAGTTTAGTTGGGAATACCGGGAGAGAGGCCTGATTGTCAGAAGCAGAATTGGATGGGAAAAAAACTTGAAAATCAGAGTGGATTCAAAGATCATTTTTAACATTGGGAACAGAGTGCTCCGTTCTCACACACTTCCTTACTATAACCAATTGTGAGGTTACTGCACATCCCAAAACGGTGAATGTCACTGATCATCACCGAGTCCATATTTCACCCCACTGCTTTTATATAAACACTCCTATAACTACAGTATACTACCAAAACCAGCAAATCTACACTCTTAATTTCTTCAGTTATGTCAGTGTCATATAAAAGCAGAATGCATATGAACCTTGCCTTAGCATAACACTGCCTTCGCAAAAGAGCGACATTTAGTTAAGAAATATATCTCAGGTAATTTAACATCTACACCACAGATAATTTGCATTGCATAACATTCTCTACAGTAGTATAAAAGCAGGAGAAGGTGGGTTCAGTGATCAGGTGTCAGAAAATATGTAATTGTGTAATGCAAGCTTAAAGTAAAATTGATAACTTTGTATTGTAGTTATTCTGCTACTTTGGAAAAATAACAAAAAATATTTTTAGCAAATGTATTCATAGGTTCATAGGTTCATACTAGGCTATCTGCCCTAGGGCATTTATAAGCCTAGCCAGAATGTGTTTGGCTTTCGCCACCCATTTTAAATTTATTTTGCTATGCCCTTTTTTGAGGTTAGTATACTGTGCCTCTGTCTAACAGTGACACAGAAGTGATACCCGTGGTAAACCTACGATCTCCCATCCACTCATCAAGATTCCTCTTGAAGAGAGTCAGTGAGGGACTCTGCCTAACCTGGACTGGGATTTTATTCCAGAGTGAAGGGAGCCTCTGGGTTATGAATCTGTCCCTCCAGCATGTCCTATTTATTTCAGTGCTGAGGTTCAAGTCTCTCGAGCGTAGCTCAATGGGATTTGGATTTTCTGAGGTGCAGCATGTCCATTAATTCGGGTTGGACATGGCTTTATACGTCAGGCACAGATCGCCTCTGAACAGGCGGTATGCCACTGAGTAGAGCTGGAGTTTCTTTAACCGGGCAGCATATGGCATCTGTTTGAGCCCTTTGATCCTCTTGGTGAGGTACTTTTGGGGTCTTTCCAGTTGCTGCAGGTGTCTGGTAAGGTACATCCCAAAAGGGGCATTGTACTCAATTATGGGCCTGATGAGGGATGAGTAAAGAGGCACGATGACCTCCCTGATCTAGATGTGAATCCCTTCATGATTAGGTGGGCTATATAAAATGTTTTTCTAACCACTTTGGCCACGTGGTTGTCAAATGAGAGATTGCTGTCAACTTGGGTCTCCAGGTCCCTAATTACTTCTTCTGTACTTAATGGATTACCACCTATGTGGTAATTTGTGGGCACTTTGTTTTTGCCAAAGGGGATGACTATACACTTTTTGGCATTTAGCTTGAGGCCATGGCTCTGGCACCAGTTGTCTGTTTCTATGAGGCCCTTTTGGAGGATGCTTGTGGCGACTGGAGAGTCGATTATGGCGCCCAGTTTGCAGTCATCTGCGAACTTGGTCAGCCACAGTCCTTCCATGTTGGCCTGTACCTCCGAGAAATATATACCGATCAAGAGAGGTCCCAGGACTGAGCCTTGTGGGACACCACTTGTAACTGGTTTGGAGTCTGACATGGCTCCAGCAATTCTAACCATGTGGGTTCTGTCCTTGAGCCAGTTTGCAATCCATCTAGTGACATAGGGGTTTATATTTAAGCTGGTGAGCTTATCTATAATGCCCAAGTGGGGTATTGTATCGAAGGCTTTTGCGAGGTCCAGGTAGGCTGTGTGGACCACCTTCCCCTCGTCAATGGCCTTGGTGACTGTTCCAAAGAAATCAACCAGGTTTAAGAGGCAGGAGCTGCCCTTAACAAAGCCAAACTGGGTAGGATCCAGTGTCTGTAGGTCCCCAATATCTTTATTTATGAGGTCCATGATGATCCTTTCCATAGCTTTGCAGACCAAGCTAGTCAGGCTTATGGGGCGATAGTTTCCAGGATCCGTTGAGGCACCACCTTTATGGAGAGGGACCACTGTTGCTGTACGCCACTCTTTGGGCACATTTCCTGTAGTAAGGCGGGATTGAACAGTAGTTTTATGTTTGGGTTTAGCTCTTCTTGGAGTTCATGTAGTACGCAGCCTGGGACACCGTCTGGTCCCATTGATGCTGTGTTTTTTGCTTTGGAGAGGGCGGCTCTTACCTGAGCATCTGAGATGTCAGGGGGGCAGCACTCTGCTGGGATAGATATTTGCCCTTTGGTGGGGAGTTTGCGCTGAACCTGTCAGCTAGGATGTTGGCAATGTCTGTGGGTTCGTGTATTTTTGTCATTTTGGACTAATTCTGAGCATATCTGGGAATTACCACCCAGGTTCCTAACATAACTAAAGAAAGCCTTGTGATTATCCTTAGTGTCCTGTGCAATTTTTCTCTCGAAGCTGGCCTTAGACAATTTTATGAGTGCCCGTAGTTGTTTTTCTAATACTGATCAGTGATGCATTCCCTTTTGGGATTTTGCTCTATCATTTAGTAGCTTCCTCCTTCTATTGTATAGTTTGTTTATGGCTGGGGTCCACCAGACAGGACGTCTGCCTTTGGAGGATTGGGTCTTGGTTTTATTTGGGATCGCATGATCCATGCATTCCTGAAGGTGTTAATAGAATGCGTTTATAAAGGATTCTGCGGTCTGGGCCGTATTTTCCACAGGCCCGGGGGCTTTGAAGGATTCCACCTCGGTTTTGAGGAGTGTAAAATTTGCTTTAGAGAAGTTTTTCACTGTGGTTTTCTGGGCAGGGGGTGGGGTCGGGATGTGAATATCCAGTGAGATTAGTTTATGGTCTGATCTTACCAGTGAGGGATACACTTCTGGTCTGGAGCATAGAGTCCCCATGTTGGTGATGATCAGGTCCAGTATGTTTTCCCCTCTTGTGGGAGTGGTAACAAGTTGTTCCATAGCATTTGAGTTTATAAATTCTAGGAACCTTTGGGCTAGGGTGTTGGAGCTAGAGTGATGCTCCCAGTCTAGGTAGTTGAAGTCACCCAATATTTATTTATTTTATTTATTTTATTTTACATTTGTTGACCGGGCTAGTCCAGCTGGATAATTTCCATTTTCAGTGGAGGCCCGGGGAGAAAAGCTCCAAGATTAAAACAAGGTTATAGAAATTAAACATTTACAGACAGGCAGTGAGCAACAATGCATACATATTAGTCTAGATCAAGTAAAAACACATAGTGCTATCTACGTATTGAGAAAGGCAGTAATTCTTTACAGTACAATTATGTGAGGATGGGATATTACATATTTTAAAATGTATATACATACTTGTGGTGTTTGGAGAGACCTTTATATTTTCCAGTGTTCTCAGGAAGGCCGAGTGGGGTTCCTGGTTTTGGGAGGGTGGTCTGTAGCAGGCTATAAACTGGAAGGCAGTTTTACCCACTGTCAGTTGCACATGGATAGTCTCTGATGCTTCGTGCTTTGCCACCAACCTGGAGGTGTGGGTATCTTTGATGAATATCGATACTCCCCCTCCTTTTGTGGTTCAGTCCTAGTTTTGGGGCCGAAAAGCATGGTATGAGGTATAACCTGGTAGTGCTGGGGTGCTCTCGGGAGCCCTGAACCAGGTTTCTGTTACTGCACAGATATCGATGTTCTCCTTGCTAAGGAGAGTTTCGAGTGCGTGCATCTTGAGGTTTAGACTTCTGGCGTTGAGTAGCATTACTCTTAGTTTCTTATCCCTTGTGATACCTATGGAGGTGGGTTTGTCTTTTGAGCCTTGCCTAAAAAAGGCACTATGGGGGTAGCAAGAGCCTTTGCCAATATCCAAAAGCCCAGGGGTGACAGGTGCAAGCCATCCCTAGCGAAGCATCGTGGCTTGTCGAGCATATCATCCCAAGCTGACAGGCATTGGATCCCCTTTGAATGACACCAGTACTTAAGCCAATTGTTGAAATTGGTCATCTTGTCTTCATATTGTGGCATCATTCTTGGTGAGGGTAAGATGCTACTCAAGGTCAGGGTCATACCGGCCTGGGCTACATGCTCAGAGAGCTCCTCTATGTCTCTTTTCATGTAGTCCAGGGAGGTACATCTCAGGTCATTCACACCAGCATGGACATTGACGGAGTCATATTTGTACTTGCCTTGGAGTGACCTGAGTGCTTGTGTTATGTGGCGGATCCTAGCGCCCAACAGGCTGCTCACCATGACCCTCTCCTTGTTCAGCCTGGTGAGCGGGACGTCAGTGTGCCTGACGATAGAGTCACCTATTACAAGTGTATCAGGTGTGTTGTTTAGTCTTAAGGGCTGTGACTGTTCGGCAGACTGGCTTTGTGAGATATGTGTTGCACGTGTTTTGTTTTGGGGTAGCGGTTGCTTGGGTGTCTGCTTTGGAGGTCTCTACTGCTTAGGCAGATCTTTATTTAGAGCCTCCGAGTATGTTTTTGTGTGATTATGTGTTTGGTTTGCTGTTGTGGTAGGTCTATGTGAGACTGGAATTGTAGTGAGTGTGGTTTCCTTCTCCTCCTGACTGATTCTGAATTTCTTTATGCATTGCTTGACAAATAACACCGAAAAAAATAACCAAGACTTTTCCAAGAGTCCCATGTCCACCACACTTGCACCTGACTAAAATGTTTTATTTTATTGTACTGCTTAGATAGAAACTGTAGGAGTATACTGAATTATGTTGCATCAGGCTATTATGTAATATAGACCATTAATTGTTATATCATGTACTACATATGCCAAGCCTCATAGTTATCACTCATACAATGACCTTACAGCAGATCAACCAAAGCCATCCATAACAGCAATGCAAAAAAGCACTCTAAACTATTTGCCGATCTCTCATTACCGAGTCCCTTCGCCTGTCAAACAGGTACGGGGTAGAGACATTCAGGGTGTGTGTGTGTGTGTGTGTGTGTGTACATACAAAATTAAATACAAAAAATGCATGGCATCACCAACAATGTCAATAAGCAGATAGCGATGCGTGTCAGACCACATACATTGTTGCAAAGTTGTTTTCATTTGTTATTGTTATTTTGGGGTTCTCACATACTTTACTGTGTACACAAAGTAGCACACATGAAATAATTAAAAAAAAAAAAAAGTTTCAAGTTTCATAGCTCAGTGTCACCAAAAAGATCTGAAAACATTGAGTGCAAAGCATTTGCTTATTCCAACTGAAAGACAGATGCAGCAGAGGGACATTTGATATATCGGGTCTATCTATAGACCACCCATTTTAGTAGTCTTTATGAGTAGATATATATATATATATATATATATATATATATATATATATATATATATATATATAATTTACTTTCATTTCTACAATGTGTTGTCTTAATGCTTTCCTTTATGTAGATGAATACTCCACTCTTAATTCCTCCCTCTGTCATTCCTGAACAACCTCCATGTCCAGCCCCCCTCCCTTTTGTCATTGTTTTTATGATTCTGCCAAAGCCAGTAATCCTTTTCTGCATTACAACATTGCATATTAGAACTAAAACATAATAACTAGTAGGTTTTTCAGAAATGCATCTGATGTAAAATATTAATATACAACAATGCTAAACAGAAAATAAGGGAGTATCTCCATAATATGCATGAGTTTACAAAGGTTTTTGTTAAGCAACTGCTTTTTAATAATAACCCCAGAGCACAAAAACATAGGTAACAGAAAGCAGAAAGGTTTGTTTGCAAACTTAGGCAGCCAATAATGACAAATAACCAGAAGTCCTCCAGAAGTATTAGAGACATTCGGATATTTTATATAATTTTGTATAAAGCAAAGAAATGTGGAAATTAAGAAAGAGCACAAATGCAAATGTTTGTTTGAAATCAAGAAAAAGGACAAATGGAAATATTTGTGGAAGAGTTACGTATGCTAAGGTTAGAGGTAGATGAAGCTAAACAATTAACAGTTAAGATAGGCAGAGATGAAAAAGATGTTGATGTATAATCAATCTGCAGGAAAGTCTCCTGAAATAGATGGTATTCCTTTGGAAGTTTGGAACCTAGGAGGGAAGAAAGTGATAAAGTTCTGGAAGGATTTGCTTAACAGTATTTTGAAAGGAGGAGAAGCACCAACATTCTGGAAAGAAAACTGTGGTGGCTGTAATACCTAAAGATGGTAAAGATCCATCAGACCCATCTTCATATAGGCCCATTTCAGTTTTAAACCATGATTATAAAGTTATGCCACTAATAAATAAAAAAATGGCAAAAGTATTGCCAAAACTGATAAATGGACAAAAACATTTTCACTTCTTGTATCCATATCCAAAAGAAAAACAAGAGCTTTTAGGTTTTCAGTTTCTGTATTATCTTAGCTGTCATAACGGAACTGTTTTTAATCCATACTCCTAAATACTTAATTTTACCTTATATTCATAAATATCGGTATTGCTGAACCATGAATGGTCTTTAAATGTTCCACATCACTGAGATATCCTTTTCTGGTTTTAACAGGTACAGAATAATATTGTCTGTAAATAAAACCAGCTTTGCTTGATTATCATACCAATTATATCCTTGAATTTCTGGGTTCCTTATTTTCTTTATCAATGACTCAAAATATAACACAAATAACAGATAGGAAAGAGGATACCCCTGCCTGGGTCCTCTGTTCAGACACAACTTACTTCAATTCTTGCTCCCAAGCCTTCATATATCCTTCTAATTCAATTTTTTCTGGGGGGAAAAAGAAAGGTTCAGGTGAAACAAGTCGTTCCTTCCAGTAGATCAAGGTGGTTAAGGATTACTTGATTTGAAGGGATATTTTAGAGTTGCACAGTTAAGGCTCATATTGCTAACACAAGCAGAGAACTATAATTTAGAGTGGAAAATGGATGGTGATGAAGCAGTGGGTAACATTAAAAATAAGGAGAGAGTGGGATTATGGACGCAAATCCTTAAGGAGAATGACAGCAGCCATAAAGAAAGAATAAGAGTTTCAAAGGTGCCGGATATGAAATGGGATGAAGTAACAGCCAGAGAGATTGAAACAAAGTTAAGAAAATGCTCTAATTGAAAAACCCCAGGCCCACATGCAGTACCTAATTTTTGGCTGAAAGTATTAACATCTTTGCATGAAGAGTTAGCATTGAGTAAGAACTATTTATATGCACACCCCAAACAGACACCAACCTGGTTAACAACAGGAAAAACAATGCTCCTACTTAAGAGTGAACCTGCAAGCTACCCTAAAAATTATAGACCAATAACTTGCCTTCCGACTACGTATAAACTATACACGGGAATTGATGCTGACAGAGTCATTTAGAAGAAAACTCAATTATGGCAGTAGAACAAAAGGGCAATAAAAGAAAGTCATATGGCACAAAGTATCATTTGTTGTTAAATAAAGTCATAGTGGAGAACTGTAAAAAGGGGAAGAATCTAAGAATGGCATGGATTGGCTACAAAAAAGCATTTGATAGAATTCCACATTCATGGATAAAAGAGTGCTTAAAAATGTATAAGATATACCTTACACTGATCAACTACATTGCAGTGACCACGAAACAATGGCAGGCCACTTTGCAATTAAGCTATGATAAAGGACAAATTATTATCCCAGGGATAAAAATTCAAAGGGGGATATTCCAGGGTCACTCTGTCACTGCTGCTCTTCTACCTTTCCCTTAACCCATTAAGCTGTCTACTTAACAGATTAGGCCATGCGAATAATGTGGCTCCTAGAAAACAACAAAGTGTAAAGACCTCTCAGCTTCTCTTTGTCGATGGTTTAAAACTGTATAGCTCATCAGATGAGGAACTGAAAGCACAACTGCAAGTTGTCAGAACTTTTTCAGATGATATAAGAATGTCATTTGGTCTTGATAAATGTGCAAAAGCAACCTTTAAAGCAGGAAAACTGCAATGTCAGGAAAACATCAGTTTGTGAGAAGAATGTGATATAAAAGAATTGAGCAAGAGGGAGCATATAAAAACCTGGGAATTGATGAAGGATCAACAATAAAACACAAACAAATGCAAATAAAATTTAGTAAGGAATATTTTAGAAGACTTAAATTAATCCTGAAAACAGCACTGACATCTAGGAACAAAATTCAAGCTATAAACCAATTTGCTCTTCCTGTCCTAACTTACAGTTTTGGAGTGATTGACTGCCTCCAAACCATGTTGGATAGATTAGATAGGAAAACAAGAAATATGCTTCATGCTCACCAAATAATTTATAAAAATCAGTGCATACCAAGATTATATATTACCCATTCTGAAAGAAGGATGGGCCTCCTTGAAACTGATTATATGTATAGATCTGCAATCGTAGGATTCCACACATATCTGCTGACCTCACAAGACCCAAACATAGTGAAAGTTTTGAAACATGAGGAGAATAAATCTAAGATGACTTCTCTGCTTAATTTAGCAGGAGCTTATCGGCATCAAGCAGGAATGGAAATCAAACCAGAAGTGGATAACAATCAGGCAGCAACTGAATGTGCCAAAAAACACAAGAAAGAATATAAGGTGAAGGACCAGATGAGAAGGCAAGAAATGTGGAAAAAGCATAAATATAGTTGCAAGTATAGAAAACTTGTAGAAGAACCTCATGTTGATCAGGAACGAATGCAGGAATGGATAAGGAGAGGTGAATTCAAATCAAGAGATGAAAGGTCAATATTGGCAGCCCAAGATAGTTGGCTACGTACAAGTTGGTTTACAAAGTCCATTGAACATGTGGTTGAAACAGACAAATGTAGGTTTTGTAAACCCGAATTGGAAACAGTTGCACACCTTGTTGCAGGTTGCGACATACTAATGGCAGAAGGACTGTATACTGAAAGGCATAATAATGTGGCAAGATTGTTGCACTGGGGATTGTGCAAACATTATGGTATTGAAGTGACTGAAAAACACTGGAAACATGAGCCACAAAGCATCATAGAAAACAATTAAGTTTATATCACTTGGGACCACCCATTACCAACAGTTCAAAGGATAGCGGCTAGAAAACCGGGTATAGTGGTTCAAGAAAAGAAGACAAGAATAGCACTGACCATTGAAATCACCACACCCAGTGACTACAGTGTCTTGCATACAAAGTGACACAAAGTCATAAAATATTAGGATCTGCAGGCAGAAATGAGAGCAATGTGGAAGAAAGATGCCCAGACAGTTCCAATAGTAGTATGAGCAATGGATCTTATAAAAAAAAGAATCTACAGTCGTATTTAGATATGTTACCAATCCATGCAACTTCATACGGATCGCAGAAGGAGTCATTACTGAGCACATTGCAGATGCTTCGAAGAGCACTTCTGGCTGACATCAAAGATTGAAACAATACTAATTTCATGAACTTTAATTGTACATTGACTTTGGAATGGGGTCCATTCCAGTCATGGTATTAAAAACCCAAAAGACTTGGAGAAATTAAAAAATATTACATTCCTAAAGTAGCAAGGAGTACTTGAAGAACTAAGCCAACATGAGAATGTAGAAATAATATTTTGCCAACAGGGATGACTATAATTAGGGGTACAAAAATAGGCAAGAGGGGGCTGGAATTTACTGGAGAAAACTGGCAAATGAGCCAATGTATTTAGAGCAAATAACTAGAGAGGGAAAAGTAATAGAATGGGAAGAGGCCAAGAAGGCATTTGAACTGCAGGCTATAGAGTGCCTTCCCTGTCAGGGATTGGTGTAGTCAAAGAGAAAGGGATAGGTGAATCCTAAGTGAAAGATCTGCTCTGGTAGAGTTTTTAGATCAATCTAGAACAGGAGTTGCTGTTAAAAAGGGGTTAATTAGTAGGACATCCAAATATTGCATGATAATTATAAGAATAAATCATGAAAGGTTAGAAAAGATTGGGAAGAGAGATTAGATATGCAATTCTCAAGGAAACAATGGGAGGACATATGTTTAGTTTCCAAACATGTAACAAAATCTGGAAGATTTGTGGGTTTTGCTTGGAAGTATTTACACAGGTATTTCTTTACCCCAAGCAGACTCCATAGAATTCTTAATCGGGTAGATGGCAAATGTTGGAGGCATGTTGGGAAAGAAAAAGGTGACTGGGAACATACGTTTTGGGAGTGTAATGAGTTGGCAGTCTTTAAAATAGCTCTACAGAATGCTATGAAAGTAGTATTGGGTAAGCAAATGGGTGTAACTAAGGAAATTATTTTTTGAGCTGGGGTATAGGATCTGAATTGTCTAGGCATAGTAAGGCCTTCTTAACTTTAATTCTGCTGGCTGCCAAAAAATAATTACTAGAAAATGGAAATCAAAGTCTAAACCACCTCCTTATGAAGTGTTGAATATTGTACCAGAGATAAAATAACTGAAAGTGGGGTCTTTGGAAAAGGGTAGGAGCAAATTGCATGGAAAAAAATGGAAATTGTGGGAACAATACATGCAGAATAATGTTTTGGAGGAGGAGTGATTTTTAAGGGAAGGCATGAATTCATCACTTTATGTAATATTGGATTGATGATAATTATACAAATGAATGTATTTGATGTATAATGTTTGCAAGTGGGAATATGTTAATGTAGTTTTGTATATGTGTGTGTGTATGTATGTATATATATATATATATATATATATAATATATATATATATATATATATATATATATGTATACAGACACACACACACACACACACACACACACACACACACACACACACACACACACACACACACACACACACACACAGTGTTGCAGCCATGTGGTATATTGGAAAAGCAAGTATGATTGGTGCCTCACAGTATTTGGTTCTTCATTTTGGATCCTGGATGTGGTATCTTCTATGTTGTGCCCAAATGTTCTTCCTGTCTCGAGTGTTTTTTTTTAACTGAATGCACCAGTTAAACCCAGCATCTGAAAGACTTGCCCTTAGTGAATTGGAAAGCTTTCATATTGCTGTTTGTATGTGTGCATGCATGTGCTTGTGTGTACCTCCTGCAACAGACGGAGTCACATCCAGTATTAGGTTATCTGACTTGTACCCAGTGAATACCAGGATAGGCTTTGCCCCCCCCCCATGCAACTTGGAATGGGTAAAGTGGGTATTGAATAACAACCAAATGAATGCCATAGGCTTTCAGTGAATTTTATAATTTGACTCATAACTCTCATAATGTATATCTTCATCAGAGACATCTTTATTGCATCTAGTTAGTTTTTGGGTGCCTGTTGCGTTTTCAAGGTCTATACTTATAAGTCAGAAATGTTGAAATTTAAGTGTGAATGGAGTAATGTATGCTAATTCTGAGATTGAGGTATCTTGAAACATTTCTCCTACTCTGGGTACAGAGATCTGAGAGTTAGTATATCGATATAACAGAGATGTGCGTGGCATCAGTATTTACATGTGTGACAGTGAGGTTTGGAATTTCACTGTTACTAAGTGTAACTTGCACCATATATACAGGGTGTCAGGGCTTACTATGTTTTTCTTTCTACCAATTATATTTCACATCACCAAAATATGTACCTTTTAAATAGCACATAAATCAGGAGGTACACATTTAGGTTCCAGATCAAACCAGAGCAGAGTTTTGATATAAAAATGTTGTAATGCAAAATGATTTTTATAGTTAACATTTTCACTTGCTGAGTAAAGGCCTGCATTTATTTTAAACCACAGTGTTTTGTATGATATTCTGTTTTCATGACTGGTCAGATTGTGAATTGTGCATACTGTGTCAAGAGAATATACTCTAGACGGCAATTGCTGCTTCAAAGAAATTATATCTACAGGCCGTTATTTCTGAATAGCCCTATTTAACAACATTGTTCAAAGATGTGTCCTCCTAACCTAATGTCTGTTTGCTTAGCTACGTGTTGTTCAGGACAGAGGACTATTTATTTATTTACATTTTGTTTATGGGGTTACCCTACTGGGCCACATTTCAAAGAGGACTTGAGTAAAACACAAGAAATCAATAATATTACATAATTAAATGTACAATTTCTGTCTGCAGATTAGAAAATAAGGCTGTTGTAGTACAGTTTATGTACTTGATGATTGCATAAATAGTAGTAGATACATAAATGGAGACATTAGGGTTATGGTTAGGTGAAATGTAGCAATGGTGTAATGATTGTTGAGAAAAACTAGAAAGGAGAAAGTAATTGTTAGTATACTGCAGTTACATAAACGCAGAGTTTAGCATCAGACATTTATTTGTTTTCTGTAAATTTATTTGTTGATAGTTAAACTGTGGCACAGGATTTGTCAAAACTACTGATCACATGACAAAATGCAGTCAGATGGTTGGCTGGGATATGTATTTGGAAAGTTGCTGTGGTATTCTAAGGAACATCGCAACTCCCATAGTGGTATAGTTGAGATACAGGACTACAGGGACATGTTGGGATACTTTACTTAGGTGTGTCATGGAACTCAATCAGAAATGTTATGTGGAGAGTACGTAAAAGAGGGATAGAAAAAATGTCCCTCTATAGGTTCATAGGTAGGTACTAGGCTGTCTGCCCAAAGGCATTTATAAGCCTAGCCAGAATGTGTTGGTTTTCGCCGTCCCCTTAGATTAGTTCCCTGTGCCACTGTCCAGCAGAGCCACTGAAGTGATCCCCAGGGTAAACTTTCTGTTTCCGATCCACTCGTCAAGGTTTCTTTTGAAGAATGTTAGCAAGGAGCTCTGCCTAATGTAGATTGGAATCTTGTTCCAAAGCATGGGAAATCTCTGGGACAGGAATCTATCCCTCTAGCACGTCCTATTTATTGTTGTGGTGAGGTTTAGATCCCTAGAGCGTGTGGCTCGAGGGGATAAGGTTTTCTTTAGGTGGAGCATGTCCATCAATTCTGGGTTGGACATGGCCTTTTATGTCAGGCAGAGATCACCTCTGAGTAGGTGGTATGCAACCGAGTACAGCTGGAGTTTCTTCAGTTGAACTGCATAGGGCATCTGTTTAAGGCCAGTGATCCTCTTGGTGAGGTACTTCTGTGGTCTTTCCAGCTGTTGCAGGTGTCTTGTAAGGTACATCCCATATGGGATGTTGTACTCTATGATGGGTCTGATGAATAGAGGGGCACAATGACCTCTTTTGATCTGGATGCGAACCCTTTTGTGATTAGGTGGGCCACGTAGAAGGATTTTCTAACCACTTTGGCAATGTGATTTGGTTTTATTTTCTTTTTTTTCCCTGAAAATGAAGTCCCATATTATAAATGCATGTTCTTTTATTGCAACTGGCCAGGCAGATTTTAAAATGTATTATTTTTATTAATCTGGTCAATAGTTAGATTGTATTTCAGTACTCTAAAATATAATTGTAACACATCCTGCTTCCTATATAAAATCTAGGCTCTTGTGTAATTATGAGAAAGAGTCCTGTGATTAAGTACAGGTAATTCTTTCTCTGGTAGCAAGCAGATTATTTAAGTGATAGAGAAAGTGAGAACTGAATTGTCTTCAAATTAATGCTGCAACACAAGGATGAATGTCAAGGAAATTAAACAAAGGAAGCGTCAGGTTAAAAGTAAGTAATCCTCATCTTGAAGCAGTTTGCTGATACAGCACCATTAGAAGAGCCACCCATCCTGGAAATCTGTTATTGAAGATGATGTCATAGTTTAATCTTTAATTTTTTTGCCTGATGGATCCAGATCAATATGATTCTCCTCACCTCTCATTGTGGTAGGACAGAGGAGTACCCTTACAACTCCATTTTTTTAGCAGTAGTAATCAAGGTTATGCAAATATTTCTGGAACTTATTAAAACATTTGAAGCATAAAAGTCTGTTAAAGAGTGCTCTGCTTGATATTAGTGGTGAAAGATGGCTGCTTTACTATGCACATTTTTGTTTGACTGTCTGCCACAATTGTTTTAATACTTGACATGCTCAAATGTGCACGTTATGAGTTGGGGTGTAATGCCTATGTATCCAGAATATTCTAAGTTCCTTTTTACTGTACATCTTTATCCAGACTAAAGAAATCCTGCATTGCAACACTTCAGGCAGATGAATTCTGTAGTAATACATAGGAATGTTATTGAACCATTTAATTTCATAAAACACACCATGACCATCTCCAGGTCAAGAGGTTTAGAAAAATAAGGAAGGAAGATAAAAGCAAGTTGGAGACCTAAATTACCATCTAGTTTTTACAGAAGAAAGATGTAATTGGGGGATACAATAACATGATCTGTATAACACTAAATAGGGAAAAAAAGAGACTGTCTGAGCCTGTGTTGCATGGTATAGTAAACTGAATAAATGCAGTTTCCTCATATATTGGGGGGTGCGGAAAATGTCTGTTTTAAAGGTAATCAAAATAGTTATATTACATGCATAATGCTGTTCATGGAGTCAAGTCAGATTTGAAGATTTGACTGATAGTTCCAACTGGCTAGGAAGCAGCAACTGTGACAGGTCGAGGTGTAAGAATAACAAGTTTGGTGAGGTAGGGATGAATGACAATTGGATGGTTGCACATGGGGCCTCTGGAAACCTGACGTAGTGTTTTTGACATTGTCCAGAATGCCTTCTACATGGGTGGAGAAACTCAGACCTCAAATGAGGACATTGTCACAAATGGAAACTTTAAGGATCTCCTGACCGCAGTGGACATGTCTCTGTTTGAGGAGTCCCTGCCAGAAGTAGCTAGTGAGACTGGTTCCATTTTATTAATGAAGTCACTGTAGCAGTTAAACACTTAAGAGGTTGCCAAACTGCTGGCATGAAAGAGAGACACCGAAATGAAGGTGTTTGATGTTACTGCAGTGATGTGGTTGGCTTGCAGTCACTTGCTCAGCCCACCTGAGCTAAAGTCAAAGTTTCCTGAGAATAATAGCTGAAGGTAGTAGTTACTCTTGCTTTGCTGCTTATTTTACATTGGAGCATAATTGGAATATTACAAAATAAGTTCATCAGTCAGATTTGTAATAGTTAAATCTTTCTAAAAGGTGCAGCAAATTTCCTTGCTACATGAGATGTAGATTCTCTACAGGCCTAGTGCTCTCTAAATGCCCATGCCTTTGAGGTTTTTTAGAAAAGGTAACCCTAGAGCACCATATACCTGTGGTAGCTGCGCTCTTATTTTGGGTCTCTTGTCTTTCAAATAAGTTCAAGAAGTATGTCTATAGCTTGAAACTTAACTAAGCTTGAACCATGAGAACAGCTAGGAAATGCAGAACACGTCTGGAAAATGCTCATTATTTGGATGCTTTGAATAGTATTAAACATAATGCTATCCAGCTATCACGATTATGATATATAAAGTCTCCAACTATCAAGATTATGATAGAAAGTCTACGAGTTATTCATGACATAAGAATAAGAGCCAAGGCCCTGCTGAATGGTAATGCCTTAACATGATTTTGCGGTATTAAACATTTTCTCCACAATGTTTAGTTTAGTAAGTCATTCTTGTTTATTTGTTTGTTTTGTTTTTTATACCACTCATGTAGTACATAACAATCACATTAGTAAGATTTGTTTAGGAATTTTCTGAGCTATACCTGCCACACTTTCAGGAGGAACTAAAACCATACTTCCAGGTGGAAAGCACATCTTAAGTTAAGCAATCCTTCAAATCATTTTTCATAGGTGTACAACCATATGTACACCTGAATAATAATATGGTCCTTTATAAATGGCTCTAGCACCAATACTACCTCTCCCCTAAACACTCAAACATTAAATACACCTCCTAACTCACTCCTGGTTAGCCATCTAAACATTAAAAGCCTAAATAATAAGGTTCATCATCTTCATGCCCTACTAGATTACCTTTCCCCAGATATTCTATGCCTCACTGAAACCTGGCTAAAACCATCCACTTCAGACAATGAGGTTATACCACCAGGGTATAACATATTTAAGCTTGACCGTACCACTAGGAAAGGCGGTGGGATAGCTGTTCTTTATAAATCCTCACTAGAAATGTCAGTGTCACCCACTATCATTTCAAGTCGACAAGGCTGAAATCATTATAACTAAGCTAATTATTAATAAAAATAAATGCATATACATTGCCTGTGTCTACATTCCCCCAGGTAATAACATAAAATCTTAGAGGATATCCTATGTTGGCTATCAAATAACTATCCCCAAGAAACCATTGTTCTTGGAGACTTTAACATTGACTGGTACTCCTGTTCCTCTGAACCCCCTGTATATCATGTCAACCTTTACAGATTCACACAGGTCATAGCCTCCCCAAGTCGGATAACTAAACCCAACAAAAAAGAAACTACCTTAGACTGGATACTTATTAATAGTCACCCCCACATGTACAAGACAGGGACTCTACCTGATGATATAAGTGATCACTTTCTCACCTTTATTATCAGACAGAAGGCTGACATCCCTCGCCAGCCTACTTATAAAACAATTAGGAACAAGAAAAACATTAACCTCACTAATTTCCAAAATGAACTTAAACTGTGTAAACTGGTCAATTCTAAAACATCTCCCACTTGAAGAAGCTGTAACATACTTTAATAGCAAATTCCTAGCCAGTCTAGATGCCCACGCACCAGCACAATCTATTAGAAATAAATCAAAAGCTGCTCCATGGCTTTCAGCAGAAACCAGACAAAAAATTTCACTTAGAAATAAAGTCTGGGACACTTGGCAAACCACCAAAGCCCTTACTGATCAGCTTAGATATAGGCAGCTAAGGTGCGATACAAAAAATCTGTTATGCCTGACAAAAAAAAATATTATTGCCACCTACAACAGAGACACCAAAATAAATTCTGGGCAGGCATAAATAAACTTCACCCAGGGGAATCTAATGGCAAACCAGCAGATGAGGTTGCCAATAATGTAAATCGTTTCTTTACAGAAACTATTCAGCATCTAGCTAGCCATCTATCCCACAGCTGCCCAAACCCATTTACTTCAACATCCAGTGCCCAAATTACCTTCACCTTTCAACCAGTCCCAACATCATTTATCAGAAAACTAATTAAAAAATTAAAGCCAACTACCTTATCTTCAGATCTACTCCCAGCAGAGTATTTACAAAAAGCAGCCAATGTTGTAGCATACCCAATATCCATCCTGATCAATAGAACCATATCTGAAGCTTCCACCCCTCCATCTGGAAGATATCCCATGTTATCCCGCCATAAAGGAGGCAGCTCCACTGAGCTCTCAAATTACAGACCCATAGCCATCCTGTCTCCACTAGCCAAATTTATGGAAAATGTATACATAGACAACTCCTGAATCATCTTATCATGAACAAACTCCTGACAAACTCTCAGTATGGCTTAAACCCAAAGCCTCAATCTTCAGGGCGAGGTTTCTGCCAGGAGCACAGAACTCCTTAGCAGATGTGTTGAGCCAGGTGATCGAGATTATGGATCCCTGTTTTAACGAGTGGAAATTGGATCCTCATGTATTTCAGAAATTGACAGTGGCTCATGGGGAACTCCAGACATAGATCTGTTCACTTCTCCACTAAAACCATCAGCTGCCAAAGTTTTGTAATAAAAAAAAAAGGTTTCATCCCACAGCTTGGAGAGTGGATGCTCTTTCTTTCTTTCAATTGGAGCAATCTTCATGTGTATGCCTTTCCACCTCTGCCTCTCCTCCAAAGCAGTACTTCTAAAGGTCAGACAGGACAAGCCAAGGATGATTTTAACAGCTCCTCGACTTGGCTCCTGATTAACACTTCTGGTACCCATTACTGAGAAGTCTGGTAACGGAAGCCTCCATGGCCTTTGCCTTCGATTCCACACCTGTTGTTTGAGGAGGACAGCCATTTGCTAAATGTCAAGCTTCACTCTCTGCACCTAACAGCCTGGCATATTCTGTTTTGAACCATAGTGGGCCTCCACTTCCTCAGCAAGTTTTGAATGTTATTTTGGAAGCTAGAAGGCCTAGTACAAGGGAAAGTGTACGCAGACAAATGGAAGAGATTTTTATTTTGGAGTGCAGCAAAGATTTTGATGTTTCTGAGCCTAATTTGTGTGTGGCTCTTCAATATCTTACTGAGTTACTAGACAAAGGTTTGTCTTTCTCTTCTATTAAAGTTCATGCTGCAGCAATTTCGGCTCACTATGATTGGGACCCACCATTGTTTTCTCATCCTTTGTTCAAGCAATTTCTTAGAGGGGCAAAGAATATAAGACCCCAATGCGAGCTCCTACTCCTGCTTGGGATCTCAATTTTGTGTTGGAGAAACTCACTCTACAACCTTTTGAGCCTGCAGCTACTTCTGAGTTGAAATATTTGTCATGGAAGACTGCTTTTTTGTTGGCCATTACCTCTGCAAGAAGGGTGTCTGAATTGCAGGCCCTTATATGTTGAGCCTTTCTTGATTTTCCATAAGGATAGGGTATCATTACGTGCACTAATCCTTCCTTTATGCCTAAGGTGGTTTCTAGTGTGGCTTTAAACCAATCTATTCATTTGCCTACTTTTTATGCAAATCCCCAAAATAAAGGGGAAAAGATTTTGCACACTTTAGATGTACACAGGCAGTTGCGTTATTATTTGGACAGAACTAAAGGGTTCAGACAGTCTCAGCAGTTGTTTGTTTCTTTTTGCTTTGAGTTCTCAGGGCAAGCCTGTGTCAAAACAAACTATTTCTAAGTGGATTGGGTTTTGCATTGCTTTCTGTTATTCCCATCATGGCAAGGAGATTCCAGCTGGGATTGAGCCTCATTCCACTAGGGCTACTGCCACTTCAACAGCTTTTTGAGGGAGTGGCAACCAAGGATATTTTGGAGGCAGCTACTTGGAGTTCAGTGCATACTTTCTCTAGGCATTATCACCTGCCACTTTACTCTAAATCCAGGGCTGGTTTGCCACTGCTGTTTTGCAGGGCATCTTGGCAGCTCCTGCTTCCTTGTAGTTAGCCATCCTCCTTACCTCTGCTTTGGGATTCTACCCAAGTGTAAGGACTGCAGCAATGTGAGATGAAGAACATAGTACAGTTTTGTACCTACCATAAATGTAGATGTTAGAAGATCACATTGCTGCAGTCCAATTTACCTCCCTCCTTCCCTCTGTAGTTAGAGGTGGTTGTGTGGGTTGGGTTGTACATATTGTGTATATTGTATATAGATTGTACATATAGTTAGTGCAAGTGTGGTGAGTTGGTTCTTTGCGCTCTTTTGCTTTTGACCTTTATTTTAGGGTCTTCTGACATCTGGGGCAAGAAAAGACTGAGGATATGACGTCGGTCATGCGCATTTGTACCCTGGCGTCCTGATGTCAGTCAAATGCGCCTTGACCGACGTCAGCCTTATACTTTGATATTCGGGCCGACCGAGGACAGCGGACTACCCAAGTGTAAGGACTGCAGCAATGTGGATCTTCGAACATCTACATTTATGGTAGGTACAAAACTGTACTTTTCCTCATATATTGGGGGGTGCGGAAAATGTCTGTTTTAAAGGTAATCAAAATAGTTATATTACATGCATAATGCTGTTCATGGAGTCAAGTCAGATTTGAAGATTTGACTGATAGTTCCAACTGGCTAGGAAGCAGCAACTGTGACAGGTCAAGGTGTAAGAATAACAAGTTTGGTGAGGTAGGGATGAATGACAATTGGATGGTTGCACATGGGGCCTCTGGAAACCTGACGTAGTGTTTTTGACATTGTCCAGAATGCCTTCTACATGGGTGGAGAAACTCAGACCTCAAATGAGGACATTGTCACAAATGGAAACTTTAAGGATCTCCTGACCGCAGTGGACATGTCTCTGTTTGAGGAGTCCCTGCCAGAAGTAGCTAGTGAGACTGGTTCCATTTTTATTAATGAAGTCACTGTAGCAGTTAAACACTTAAGAGGTTGCCAAACTGCTGGCATGAAAGAGAGACACCCGGAAATGAAGGTGTTTGATGTTACTGCAGTGATGTGGTTGGCTTGCAGTCACTTGCTCAGCCCACCTGAGCTAAAGTCAAAGTTTCCTGAGAATAATAGCTGAAGGTAGTAGTTACTCTTGCTTTGCTGCTTATTTTACATTGGAGCATAATTGGAATATTACAAAATAAGTTCATCAGTCAGATTTGTAATAGTTAAATCTTTCTAAAAGGTGCAGCAAATTTCCTTGCTACATGAGATGTAGATTCTCTACAGGCCTAGTGCTCTCTAAATGCCCATGCCTTTGAGGTATTTTAGAAAAGGTAACCCTAGAGCACCATATACCTGTGGTAGCTGCGCTTTGGGTCTCTTGTCTTTCAAATAAGTTCAAGAAGTATGTCTATAGCTTGAAACTTAACTAAGCTTGAACCATGAGAACAGCTAGGAAATGCAGAACACGTCTGGAAAATGCTCATTATTTGGATGCTTTGAATAGTATTAAACATAATGCTATCCAGCTATCACGATTATGATATATAAAGTCTCCAACTATCAAGATTATGATAGAAAGTCTACGAGTTATTCATGACATAAGAATAAGAGCCAAGGCCCTGCTGAATGGTAATGCCTTAACATGATTTGCGGTATTAAACATTTTCTCCACAATGTTTAGTTTAGTAAGTCATTCTTGTTTATTTGTTTGTTTTGTTTTTTATACCACTCATGTAGTACATAACAATCACATTAGTAAGATTTGTTTAGGAATTTTCTGAGCTATACCTGCCACACTTTCAGGAGGAACTAAAACCATACTTCCAGGTGGAAAGCACATCTTAAGTTAAGCAATCCTTCAAATCATTTTTCATAGGTGTACAACCATATGTACACCTGAATAATAATATGGTCCTTTATAAATGGCTCTAGCACCAATACTACCTCTCCCCTAAACACTCAAACATTAAATACACCTCCTAACTCACTCCTGGTTAGCCATCTAAACATTAAAAGCCTAAATAATAAGGTTCATCATCTTCATGCCCTACTAGATTACCTTTCCCCAGATATTCTATGCCTCACTGAAACCTGGCTAAAACCATCCACTTCAGACAATGAGGTTATACCACCAGGGTATAACATATTTAGGCTTGACCGTACCACTAGGAAAGGCGGTGGGATAGCTGTTCTTTATAAATCCTCACTAGAAATGTCCAGTGTCACCCCACTATCATTTCAAGTCGACAAGGCTGAAATCATTATAACTAAGCTAATTATTAATAAAAATAAATGCATATACATTGCCTGTGTCTACATTCCCCCAGGTAATAACATAAAAATCTTAGAGGATATCCTATGTTGGCTATCAAATAACTATCCCCAAGAAACCATTGTTCTTGGAGACTTTAACATTGACTGGTACTCCTGTTCCTCTGAACCCCCTGTATATCATGTCAACCTTTACAGATTCACACAGGTCATATCCTCCCCAAGTCGGATAACTAAACCCAACAAAAAAGAAACTACCTTAGACTGGATACTTATTAATAGTCACCCCCACATGTACAAGACAGGGACTCTACCTGATGATATAAGTGATCACTTTCTCACCTTTATTATCAGACAGAAGGCTGACATCCCTCGCCAGCCTACTTATAAAACAATTAGGAACAAGAAAAACATTAACCTCACTAATTTCCAAAATGAATTTAAACTGTGTAAACTGGTCAATTCTAAAACATCTCCCACTTGAAGAAGCTGTAACATACTTTAATAGCAAATTCCTAGCCAGTCTAGATGCCCACGCACCAGCACAATCTATTAGAAATAAATCAAAAGCTGCTCCATGGCTTTCAGCAGAAACCAGACAAAAAATTTCACTTAGAAATAAAGTCTGGGACACTTGGCAAACCACCAAAGCCCTTACTGATCAGCTTAGATATAGGCAGCTAAGGTACGATACAAAAAAATCTGTTATGACCGACAAAAAAAAATATTATTGCCACCTACAACAGAGACACCAAAATAAATTCTGGGCAGGCATAAATAAACTTCACCCAGGGGAATCTAATGGCAAACCAGCAGATGAGGTTGCCAATAATGTAAATCGTTTCTTTACAGAAACTATTCAGCATCTAGCTAGCCATCTATCCCACAGCTGCCCAAACCTATTTACTTCAACATCCAGTGCCCAAATTACCTTCACCTTTCAACCAGTCCCAACATCATTTATCAGAAAACTAATTAAAAAATTAAAGCCAACTACCTTATCTTCAGATCTACTCCCAGCAGAGTATTTACAAAAAGCAGCCAATGTTGTAGCATACCCAATATCCATCCTGATCAATAGAACCATATCTGAAGCTTCCACCCCTCCATCTGGAAGATATCCCATGTTATCCCACGCCATAAAGGAGGCAGCTCCACTGAGCTCTCAAATTACAGACCCATAGCCATCCTGTCTCCACTAGCCAAATTTATGGAAAATGTATACATAGACAACTCCTGAATCATCTTATCATGAACAAACTCCTGACAAACTCTCAGTATGGCTTTAGACCACACCATAGTACCTCCACTGCCCTTCTCTCCTTCACCAATGTTATAAATCAAAACCGAAACAATAATAAACTTTCCTTAACCATCTTTTTAGACCTTTCCAAGGCCTTCAACGTGGTAAACCACAAACTACTTATACAAATACTGAAATCCATTTCCATAGACTCCCAAGCTATCCAATGGTTCCAATCGTACCTGAGTGGTAGGCAACAAGCAGTCCTATGGAAGGATAACCTGTCCACCCTTTTACCTATCACTCTAGGAGTCCCCCAGGGCTCTATTTAGGACCTCTCTTATTTTCTATATTTATTAACAATCTGCACAAGGCCATCCCAGATGCTACCTGTATTCAATATGCAGATGACTCGACTCTTATATGCTCAGCCACAACCCTAACTGAGTTGTAGTCTTTATCCCAAAATGCTTTTAAAACAGTTGAAAAATGGCTTCTTAATCGCTGTCTCATGTTAAATCCCAACAAGACTAAGTTGCTACTGTTTTCCCCATCTCAAAGGTCCACTGGACCAAGTTTCACCATAACATCTAATAACAGCACCATTATTTCTCCAGATCCCTCGACCTAGGTGTAATAGTTGACAATAACCTTAAATTTGACTTGCATATTAACCATATGATTAAAACAGTTAATAAAAAACTTGGTTCTCTCTACAAGATTAAACCTGTCCTTACTCCCCTAGCTAGGACTGTTATTGCCCGCACTCACCTACCTTCTTCCCTTATCTATGCCTCCCCCCATTCACTAACTTGAGTAAAACTGACTTGAACAAATACGCTAGCTGCTATAATCACATTGCCAGATTTGCCACTGGTACAGCCTATAGAACCCACCACTGTCTCAACCTTAATCAACTTGAGTGGATTGAACTACCTAATCTACTTAAGGTCAACCAACTAGTTGTTGCCCATAAGACTCTCTACCAGCCCGAATACAGTCCTGTTCTTAAAAGCCTCATCACCCCCTACCAGAACTTCAGGTCTCTCCGATCCGCCAACAAAATGTTAGTTAACACTTTCAAATCTAACAACTCAGCTGGGGAGGCTCTGTTTGCCAACTCTGTTGGCAAAACATGGAACACACTTCCTGCTAAGCTAACAGCAGAGCCCTCATTATCCCATTTCAAGAAAAATATTATACAATTCTTTAAAACACGATGGCTATGTCCTTGCTTTACCCCTGACTAACTCTCACCCCCCTCAACTGTGCATCTGTTTGAGGACTTCTTGCCCCTAAGTGACTATATCTTAGTTATTTGGTAAATAATCCAGTACCTCTGTGTTAAATTGTGGAACCAATTTGATGTTATATCCTAATAAAAGAATGTCTGTTTGTATGGAAATTGTAATAAGTTATATGTTGTTATATGTATATATTGATAACGTCTTTGTAATATGTATGTAGTTTATAGCTTGGAGCTTTTCTCCCCAGGCCTCTGCTGAAAATGGACATGTAAATGTAAAATAAGTAAATAAATAAAATGTGACTTGTTACTTTAGTGAAGTCTAAAATAATAGACATTTGTCAAGAAAGTAATAACCATAAAAGTTAACATAAAACCCTTTTGAGTATTTCTTCAGATTGTGCTGGCCTATATTCCTGCCTTTCAAGTTTTATAATTTAGCTGCATTTCTTGTATGTTTCTTGTGAGCATAGAGTTGTTATCCACACGTTTATGCAGAAACATTGGCATTTCTCCATCTGTACTCCTACTTATACAAATAAAATGTGGTCCGCCCCCTGGCATGGGATATAGTTGCAGTCATGTGCTGTAATAAAATACATTTCCTTGAAGACCTACAGTTATTAAATGTTTAAGTAGCATTTATTCTGTAAAATGCAGAGAGTGGGTCCTCTATAAGAATGTCTTGACCTCACAGTATGTCATCTGTTAGTATACCAAGTTACGGTTTGAGCAAATAGCAAGGTCTCTGCTAGCACATGCATGAAATCTTGATCATACAGGAAAACCTCTTCTGATGGACTCTTAAACAAACATACCTGTTAGTAGGTACTGTTTGGGAAAATTAAACAAATCATACCTCTGCATGGTTTGTGACTTTTATGGTAACAGCTGCCTTAGTAGCTTAAACTACAGTTTTGACCTTACTAGAGGCCAAAATCAGTCATATTTCCTCAGCAAATTTCTTTTAATTTTGCTTTCTTTTCACAGAAAAGAAATACATTGGTCTGGAAGACATCTTTAATGATCCACATTCCCCACTTCACTTTTACACTTATTTTAAAATGTTGCACTTCAGGCCGTTTCACTTTTATTTGGTGTTTAGACTGTTCCTTAAAGAGTAACCCTGAGCAAGTAATGGTGCACATATTAAAAGTACTCTTTCTCCTGTGAGCCCGTCCTGCAAAAGAATCACAAGTGCTTTGTTCGCAGTCGCAAGTGCTTTGTTGGCACTACTGCAGAAATCATGAAAAGTACTTATTTAATTAATTCTATGAGGAAATAAGCCACTGCTCGTGAACCCAACTCCCGTAAAAGTATTTAGTGAGTCAACTTTGCTGGCATTAATTAATCTTGTAAGTCACAAATTACTTAAGAACTTTCTTATAGGTTCATAGGTTGGTACTAGTGTATCGGCCCTAGGGCCTATACAAGCCTAGCCATAACAATTCCCTGGCTATTTCTTCCCACACTATTTACTTCCCTGGACCCCTGTTTAGCAAGGCGACTGACGTGATCCCCGGGATGAATTTCCTTTCTCCCATCCAATCATCAAGGTTCCTTTTGAAGAGGGCCAAAGAGGCGCTCTGCTTGACATGTATGGGCAGTCTATTCCAAAGTCTGGGGAGTCTCTGGGTCAGGAACCTATCCCTCCAGCATGCTTTGTTTATTGTGATGACAAGATTTAGATCCCTGGAGCGTGTGGCTCTGAGGAAATGGGATTTCTTTAAGTGTAGCATGTCCAACAGCTCTGGGTTTGACATGGCCTTGTATGTTAAGCAAAGATCGCCTCTAAGTAGATTATATGCGACAGAGTATAGCTGGAGTTTTTTTAAGGCGGTCAGCATAGGGCATCTGCTTTAGGCCTGTGATTCTTTTAGTGAGGTATTTCAACAGCCTTTCCAGTTGTTGCAGATGTCCTGAGAGGTACATACCAAATGGGGCGTTGTATTCTATAATGGGTCTAATGAGGGATGAGTACAGTGGGACAATGACCTCCTTTTTTCTGGATGTAAAGCCCTTAGTGATGAGGTGTGCCACATAGAAGGATTTCTTGACTGTTGTGGCAATGTGGTTATTGAAGGTGAGACCACTGTCCACCTGTGTCCCTAAGTCTCTTATGACACATTCGGTGTTTAGTGTACTGCCACCTATGTGATAATTCACGGGTACATGTTTTTTCCCAAAGGGGATAACTATACATTTCTTGGCATTGAGCTTGAGCCCATGGCTCTGGCACCAAGCATCTGTTTCTGTAAGGCCCTTTTGTAGAGTATCCACATAATTTGGGGATTCAATAATGGCTCCCAGTTTGCAGTCATCTGCGAACTTTGTTAGCCAGAGTCCCTTAGTGTTGGCCTGTACTTCAGAGAAGTAGATGCCAAACAAGAGAGGTCCCAGGACTGAACCCTGAGGTACTCCACTTGTCACTTGTCTGGAGCTGGATTTGGAGTCAGCTACTTTTATAGTGTGGGTTCTGTCAGTAAGCCAGTTGGCAACCCATCGAGTGACGTAGGGATTAATGCCCAGCTTAGTAAGGTTATCTATGATTCCAGAGTGGGGGATGGTGTCAAAGGCTTTGGCGAGATCCAGATAGGCTGTGTGGACTGCCTTACCCTCATCCACGGCTCTGGAGACTGATTTGAAGAAATCAATAAGGTTCAGGAGACAAGATCGGCCCTTCACGAACCCAAACTGGGTGGGGTCCAGTGTTTTAAGGTTGCCAATGTCTTTGTTTATAAGTTCCATGATAATACGTTCCATGGCCTTACAGATCAGGCTCGTCAGACTGAAGTGGCGGTAGTTCTCGGGATCCAAGATGGATCCCCCCTTGTGGAGTAGGATAACTGTAGCTGTGCGCCACTCAGTGGGCACGAAGCCTGAGGTGAGGGTATGATTAAACGTGACACAGAGGTGAAATGCCAGTTCATTTTGTAGTTCATGTAGTACACAGCCCGGGATGTCATTTGGTCTCATGAATGCTGTATTCTTAGCTTTGGAGAGTGCGTTTTTTACCTGTGTGGCCATTATTACCGGAATCTGGCAATCTTCCAGTATTGAGATGGGCCATTTAGGGGGTGAGAGGGGGGTGAAGTTGGCACTGAATCGATCTGCCAGGATATTGGCAATGTCCTTGGGATCAGTATATTTAATGCCATTCTGTTGTAGCTCAGAGCAGATCTGAGCATTGCCATTTAGATTCTTGACATAGTTATCGAATGCCTTGTGGTTGTCTTTGGAATCTTTGGCAATTTTATTTTCGTAACTAGCTTTGGAGGATTTTATGAGGGATCTCAGCTTCTTACTGAGGCTGGTAAGGGAGTTTTTTGCATCCTGGGATTTTCCTGTTTTCTGCAACAGTTTTTGTTGTAAAGTTTGTTTATGGCAGGGGACCACCAGATTGGCTTCCTTTTTTTGGAGGAGAGCATCTTGGTTCTGTTTGGGATGGCACGATTCATGCATAGTGGATGTGCTCGTACAGTGCCTTAGTGTAGGACTCAGCAGTTGAACTTTCAGTTCCCGTCTGCATGGGTGTCATGAAGTTTGTAACTTCTGACTTGAGTAGCATGAAGTTAGCCTTCGAGAAGTTTTTATGGAGGTTTCCTTACTGGCAGGTGGGGGTGGGATGTGGATGTTAAGAGTGATTAGCTTATGGTCTGACCTGACCAACGAGGGGGTGACCATAGGTGTGGAGCATCGATTTCCCATGTTGGTAATGACCAGGTCTAGGATATTGGAGCCCCTGGTGGGACTATGGATTAGTTGATCCTGGGCATTGGAATTTATGAATTCCAAGAACCGTTTTGCAAAAGTGTTTGGTGCACGAGTAGTTTTCCCATTTAATGGCAGGGTAGTTGAAATCACCCAGTATTAGGGTGTTTGGTTGTATATTAATATTTTCCAGTATGTTTAGAAAGGTGTAGTGAGAATCTTGAGGCATGGTGGGGGATCTGTAGTAAGCTACAATTTAGATTGCAGTCTTACCTAGTGTTAGTTGCACATGGAGAATTTCAGATGCATTGTGTTGGGCAACTAACCTGGTGGTGTGAATATCCTTGGTGAATATGGACACTCCTCCACCTTTAGTGTTTCAATCTTGGTTTGGTGGCCGAAAAGTGTGGTAAGAGTTGTAGCCTGGTATTGCAGGGGTGCTCTCTGGAGCCTTGAACCAGGTCTGAGTTACTGCACAGATATCGATGTTCTCCATTTTAGGAGTGCCTCGAGAGAGTGCATTTTGAGGTTTAGACTTCTAGCATTGAGTAACATTACCTTCACATTTTGCATGCTTGTACCTGTTACGGCGGTGGTTTTGTCCTTTGAACTTTGCCTAAAAAAGGCACTATAGGGGTGGCAAGAGCTTTAGCCAGTAACCTGAATCCCAGGGGCAACAGGTGCAGACCATCTCTGGCAAAGCATCGTGGTCTGTCGATCATGTTGTCCCAGGCAGACAGATACTGGATCCCCTTTGAATGACACCAGAAGCTTAGCCAATTGTTGAAGTCAATTGTTTTGTCCTTATATTGTGGTATCATTCTGGGTGAAGGCAGGATGCTACTCAGGGCTAGGGTCATACCTGCCTGGGCCACATGATCCGAGAGCTCTTCCATGTCTCTTTTCATGTAGTCCAGGGAGGTACGTCTCAAGTCATTCACTCCAACATGGACAATCACAGAGTCATATTTGTACTTGATGTGGAGTGACTTGAGTGTATGAGTTATGTGGCAGATCCTGCACCCAACAGGCATCTCACTGTAATTTTCTCCTTGTTCAGCCTGGTGAGTGGGACATCAGTGTGCCTGACTATAGAGTCACCTATGATTGAAGTGTTAGGTACATTGTCTTGCCTTAGGGGCTGTTGCTGAGTGGCACACTGGTGTTGTGAACTATGTGACACTTTGGTTGTGATTGGTGTTTGTTTGCGTTTCAGCTTCGGAGGTCTTTGTTACTTGGGCAGGTTACAGTTAAGGGCCTCCGCATATGTGGATTTAGTGTTGCTCTGTGTTCTTCAACACTTTTAGATTTTGTTGTTAACTATGGATTTAGTCTGTTTATTTCTTTCACATGCTAAGATGAGAAAATGCATGTTGTCATCTTACATTATGCAAAGATGTACAGGCAACTGTAAGAATAGCGTATCCTCAGAGATGACAATTTTTTTCTTGCTTTTGTTTTATTTCTTTGTTACTGCTAGATGGCATACCTGTTGCCTAAGAACAACTTACTCCTAATATAGATCATAGCCTTAATTTCATAGATGGTGTAAGGAAAACATTTCTAATAAAACATTTTGCAACTACAACTCTTACTACAGACAAATTCACAACAGCTGTCTCTGCTAGGAGCCTGCATGCCCTTATCAATTTTGATGAAAGTTCGAAAGAAAAGTGTAAAAGTATAGGCTGCCATATTTTGGTATGGGCAATATAAACTTCCTGTTCTTCTTTTAACCAGTCAGTAGATATATGTTAAGTATGGATCTTGTTATCTAAGTTACTGGTTGTGTTTTAATCTCATTGTTAACTTTGTTTTGTCTTCCTATTGTTCAGTTCTGTTCATACACATATCTGTACATTTCATATTTCTGTAACTGTTTTTCAACACTATCTTTTTTTCTGCGAGTGTAGCAATGCTGTCTGAAACCTTGAAGCAAAGCATTGAGCTTGCTGTCACCCACAACACCCAATACACTCCCTGGTTTCTCTTTATTCTTTAATGTATTTATAGTGCCTTAACTTCTGAGTGAGCCAGCGATGACTCTGGTTATATGTGTGCTTCATGTAACAACTGACAAAAAAAACAATGAAAACCTTTGAATGTTGTGTCATTTATCTTCTTTCCAAATGTTGTGAGTAGTCTGTTGTGCATAAATACTGGTGAATTTCAGTCACAATGAGAGGTACAACTCACTGACATTGTTTTTACAGTTCTTTTTTAAGGCAAATTATATAAAAGTTATGTCTGATTTTGGTGCATAAAAAATGCTATTTTATGTGTGCATGTGGTGTGTGTGTGAGCGCACTCTTGTCTGTGATATGCTGGCACCTCATTCAGGGCAATTTATCTGCATTACAGCTGTAGAGTGCAGGAAGAAGCTCTGGCTTTCCCACAGTCATGACTGTATTGTAAAGTAGGTATCCAAAAACAAATGACTAAATGAATGAACAAATGTATTGTAACACGTTTGGGTTTTGATGCGCCTTGTCTTCATTATTAATTATTATGATTTGTGTCATAGTTTGAATTGTTTCCCCTTTGTATTAGTTGCTTCCATTCAGTATCCTTCCATGAATACACATGATCTCAGGCATGATATTTAGGGGGGATCTCTTGGCTTATGTTTTTTGTAGGATGAAAAGTACTTGATTATTAGGCATATTAAGCTGTTCATGCCCTGCCTAACTTTAAAAGGTAGAATGAATTTTATGGAATAGCCTAGATGATTTACAGATGTAAGGATTTTACAAGCTCTAATTATAAGTTGATCAAAATTTGTGGATGATATGGAAAGAATAGCAAAATGATTCTATGCCCTGTCGAAAAGTATATTCAGTTTGGTTTGAAAAAAAGGCTACCAAGTCAGCTATCAATGTGGATAGCTCTTGTATTAAGTGAAAAAACTGAAGTTGGACAAGAGTTTCAGACAGTTTTGGGAAGTGGTGTATTTGGTAATATTTTAGCAGAGATCAGCAATCAAGTTTAAAACAAAGCAAGCAATTGCAATTTAGAGTATTTTTTTCATTGATCTTTGTTCTTATCTTTTCTAGGAGTGACTTCACCACACCTCATTGGTCTTGCTGGTTCAGTGTCCCCAGCAGTCATCCCTGTTCAGAACATGCCTAGAAATTCCTTGCCACAGAAGACACCCCACGATCAGATTCCTGCCACTGCCAGTGGCATTCCAGTGGAATCCAAAAGAGAAACACTACAGGAAAATGAGAAAAAGAGTGGCAATGTAACATTAGAAGACATAAAAGATTCTTCAGAATCCAAATCTGTGCCGCCTGTTCCTGTCTTGCCTGCCACTGACAGTATCAGCAACTCCCTGAAGCTTAAAGCACTGCAAACAGCAATAGCTGCAGGGGCGGCCCCAATGCTTGGTAGCCAGTTTTTGCCATTCTCCCTTCCAGGAACCACACCTTTATTTAGCAGCCAACTTTCCAGTGGCCTCCCAGGAGCTTATCTTCAGCAGTTGTATGGTCTGAAGAAAGGCTTACTCCCTGTGAATCCAGTAATACCTCAGACTCTTATGGGCCTTCTGCCAAACTCCCTGTTACAGCAGGGCCTTCAGGAAGTCCTACAGAAGCAGCTACAGTCCAATCTTTCACTTACTATATCTCAAGCAACACCCCCTGCCAGAGAGGACACTTCCAAAGCTACCCCAAAGGACCAGGACATTGTCATCCCCCCGGAGAATACCTCCAAGGAGATGGAAACCAAAGTTGAAGATCTGCCCCATGCCATGATTTCTACAGTGGATGTCGTCCATAAGTTCATCTGCATGAAATGCAAGATGGCTTTTGAAGATGAAGATGCCATATCAACCCATCAGAAGTCCTTCTGTTATTTTGATCAGCCTCTGAAGTCTCAGGCCACCAGCCTCTGCATTCCCATCTGCACTTATCACTGCTCGGCCTGTGACGTTCTGCTGAGTGGGAAAGAAGCCCTCAGCTCGCATCTCCGGTCTGACTCGCACAAGCATAGGACTCTCAAACAGGATTCAACTTTTGCCAAAGAGCAAGTAAGCTTACCTCATGCAGACCCCAACCCAAATGTCACAACTACCTCGCAGCTGATGGCTTCATAGAAGGACTTCTCGTTAGGCTCCATGTACCACCAAAACTGCACCTCTTCCATTTCCTATTGTTCTGGATGGAAAGGCCAAATACTTTCACCCTTATACCAATCTCTTGAACAGTTACCTCAGACTTTTTCTTTCTCCTTCCTCAGTACCTCAAGAGCCTCTGCTTAAGTACCAGTGGAGAACTGGCCACTTCTACCAGTGCTGAGGTTACTTGCTGTATAACCCCCAATGACATTTGTTCAAACTGAGAACAAACAAAAAGAATTCAACAAAACACAAAGAAAATAAGAAAAAAAAATGCAGATCTTTGCTAGTCAGGGCCTCTGCCTCTCTACTTGAGTTTACGGTTTTCAGAACGATATATAATATAATATATATATATATTATATATATATTATATACACACATGCTTACATACACACAAACACCTAACATATATAATACATACATGCACACACATACATGCATACATACAGTACACAGAGTTAAAGAAAAAAAAAAAAAACTAAAACTACAAACTGCTATCCCAAAGCTTTGAAACTTCTAAAGACACCAAAAACTTTCTGTGTTATGTGCAAGTTTTTGCTTTTTTGGTTTCCCTTATTTGTTTCAGAAGTAACTGATGTGACTGTATCGAAATGAACTTGAATGCTTAACACAGAAGACAAGTGGATAAACTGATTATTTAAAAAAAAAAAAAAAGAAAAAATATGGAAAAAAGTGACTTGAGAAGCATTTTCTTACCTCGTTTATTATCGTACTTCTATCTGTGTCCTCTTTTTCTTCCTGTTTTTAAGTTATTATAATTAATATAATTATTATATATATATTTTTTTTGATGAAACCCAAAGTTCAAAAAGTGGCACCTGTTGGAATGCCTCATCCAGGTGCTGGAAAACTAGTGGGGTGGGGTGGGCTGGGGGGAACATTGGGGCAGTAGCTCCATGTATTAAAGCTTTTTCCTCAACTGTGTATCTTCCGCACAGCACACGACTGTATGTGTTTGAGGGCACTGTGTTATGGACATGTTACCTGCCTTGTGATGGACAAACCAAGCATTGCATAAGGAAGTGTGCTGAAGGGACTAAGGTTGGGTGGAGTAGAGTGGAATGGGGTGTGGAAATAAAAGATTTTCACATGCACACCCCTACAAGCACACAGCTCCTCTCCAACCTCTTTTCTGTTAATTTCGTGTACAAGTTCGTTTGTAGCATGTGGGTGTTTTTTCTCTTATTAAACGCTCAGATTGAGATGTTAAAAAAGAAAAATGTTTGTCAAAATGTGTCTTATCATTTTAGTTATATTTGTTGTTTGCAAAGGTCTATAACACTGCCCACAGCAACTGCACTACTTGAAAAAGCAGAAGTCTTTGCTCATTTCACTTTGGAGAACCAGCACAACTTTAGTGACCAAGACAGGTTGAGGTTAAATATGAGTAGCTTTGTAGCCAATGATAAAAAATTGCTATGAATTTACTAGTTTGATGCATCCTATTTCAAAGACATGTCAATAAGACCCTTCACCTCTTAAAGCTTTAGCTGTGTGTGAATCCTCAGAAGATATTAGTTTAGATAATTCAGTGTCACCTCAGTATGATGGCACAGTTCTAAAGATTTCACTAGTTTTTCCTTGATAGTGATTGAATAGCCAGTCAAAAAAGTATATTTTTATCAAAAGTTGTAACAAACAGCCTTAGCTTCTGAAATGTAGCTTGATAAGTCAGTTTTTTATTATGCCTTGAGAAAAAAAATTAAACTTGCTACGATTGGTTACCTGTCATAATATTTGTAGTACCTAGATAGCCTTTGTCTGTAGAGGAAAAATAGAATGTTTGGGCTACATTTAACACTCTGAGTTTATATTTTCATGGATGGACATTAGAGTTACAGTTATAGTCAAACCAGGCATTATGAACAGTGTAAAATACTCCATTCCTATTTGGTTAACTAGGTGTCAGTGTTGTTCTGTGAGATTTTGATTGGCTGAAGGTGTGCAGCTAACTGGATTTTCTCAGTTTAATATCTAGGTGGTCATAAATAAAAAAAAAAATCTTTAATATAAAGTATCCATCACTTTATGCATTCAATTTGTATTTTACACAAGGTAAGGATTTTATCACTTCTGAGTTATGTTTGCTTTTGTTATGGTATGGCTTTGACCCTTAATTTGCTAAGTGATAGCAGTTGTAAAAATCAGGGACATACAGTAAAATATATTTCATTATTGTTTAACTGTAATGTATTTTATCTCTTTTAACATAAAAATGGTATATGCATTGATAATTATATGGACAGATAACAAGGACAGCACTAATTAAACAGGCAAATGCATATATATCAGTTTTAGGTTTCACTTTTCCAGACTCTAAAAGCTGCAAGCTCCATGTTTCTTGCTTGTTTGCAGTACGGGACCTGGCACTGTCTCCATGTATGTTGTACATCTTAATTCAGAGCTGTTTTGTTCTCCTCACTTTAATTTGTAACATCTGATGAATCTCATCAGCAGATTTTGTCTGTTGAGTTGAAGTAATATAAAGGATTATTCTGTATTTTCTGCAGGCTGTCACAGAAACTGTTGAACGTGATGCTGTACAATATATGTGCAACTGCTTCTGTATTTTAATTAAGGCAAAGGATCAGTGGACGACTTTAATGGTGACCCTAATGAATTGTACTATCAGGTTTAAGAGTATAAACATGTAAACTTCTCATGTACTCTACTGAAGTCTTTCATCAACAATTGCCTTGTTAACTGATTACTAGTACTTTCTGAGCAAAAGTCCTCAACCCCTTGTACTCTGTACTAATTATCAAGTGAGTACCGTGCCCGCTTTGAGATGTACCTCACTAACCATATCAAGCAATTGGAAAGATTCCAGAAGTTTGTAACTAGATAGATTAGGGACTTAAAAGATCTGAAATACCAAGAAAGACTGGAGGCTTTATCCCTGCGCTAAGTTTCACATAGACTCCTTAGAAGTAATTTGTGCCTTGATTATAGAGTTATAATTGATCCAATAGTATTGAGAAGTTTATATCTCAGTAAATCAAACAGTCCAGTTAACACTAGGGACAGAGACGTAAATCTGCTTCAACAAATAAATAAGACACGGTGAAGGGATAATTTGTCATGTAGTGCCTACTCCTTCTCTGGAACAAACTCCTTGTCCAAGTTAAGCAGTGGGACTCACTGCTTTTAAAAAGGAGCTGGATGACTATGACTGGCCTGTGAAAAGAGGCAAGGCCTAAGGTTGGGTACTGGCAAGGCAGAAATGACCTTTGGCTCAGTTGTCTTGTGACTGCTATGTTCCTATGGTGAAGAATAAGGATTTGTAGAGCAAAACTGTGATATTTTAAAATAGGTGGGTAAAAAATGGACTATGGTATTCCACAAGTTTCAGTTTTATGGACTTAAGTTAATATTATTCCTATATTACCTAGATTTGCCACAAAAGTTGTGTTCTGTCAAATAGGTCTGTGGTTTAAAGCTGCAGTAGTGATTGTATCACTAACATTAAATTAATACGTATTTAGGATTTGGGAAGAGATTAGGAATAATTATTTAATCTCTGAAGATGAATAGGAGTAATTTGATGTTATTGCAAAGATATGAGGAAATCGTTTATTCTTGGGGCGATAAAATAAAAGGAGATTTATGGTAACAGCCTTAGAACTGATACTATGTTTAGCTTTACAGTGAATATTAGAGGATGTAAGAAGTAATGCTAATAAAATGTTTCAGAGTATTTTACAGGGATATGGGTTGTATTTGTGAATTAGCAGATCCTGTCATTTCAACTGGTGACCACCAACATGTTTTTGAATGTGGGGGTAAGCCCTACTTCCCGATTTCCTGAAACTTGTCTCTTAATGTACTAATAAACCAATATAAGCAACTCTTGAGGTTGTGCCAACTAGAGGCACTTCAGTGTGGGAGATCAGCCATTCCATGGAATGGGTGTGCAAGTCCATATTTCACTCATGTATGTCACAGATGTAAATGAAAGCCATTTTACAGGGATTATGTCCATATTGCCAAAAACAGTAGCTCTGTACAAGGTACTAGTGTGGACACTTTGTACAGTGTGATATATAAGGTTAACAAAGAAAAGGCCTGAAAATTAGCATAGAAAATATACAAAGAAAACTGAGACAAAAAACAAAATGTTTCAATGAAATGAGTTTGAGATTGTAGCCAGTGAAGTACAGAAGAGTGAAAGGAGACTCTATGTGGGTGCATAATACTCTGAGAAATGCATTTGTTTTCATTTGCAGTATAAAACTGAACTTTAAGACAGTTTAAGGAATTGTAGTAACATCTGGAAAGGGGCCTACAGATTAGATATTTGTAGATTTTATTATCAAATATTAAATGCAGAAAAAAAACCCACAATATTTGAGGGAGGGGTGCTTGATCCCCTCCAAATCCTTGCTAATTATATATACCAACTCTAAAATCACAACAGTGGGGAAAGGGTAAATTGTCAGATCCCACTGTATCTCAGTCTTGTAGCCAGAGCAGTCAGCAGGCTGAAAAACATAACAAAGAATGTTTGTTCTTTTGAGCATTCGCTCTTACCAATTGCAACATTTGCGTATATGTATGTGTATAAATACATGTTTATCTGTCTCTCTCACACACACACACACACACACACGTATATATATATATATATATATATATATATATATATATATATATATATATATATATATATATATATATATATATATATAGTCACTTTGTAATCTCAAAATACTGAAATATCAAATTTCAGTATCTTGAGACTATAAAGCCGAAAAGTCAAAATGCCGAAACCCAAAAACTGTGAAATTCAAAACCATGACTTTTAAACACACCTTACACCACACAAACACACATAAACCTTCTTCCCCGCACTACAACAAACAAACAAAAGACATACAAACAAAACAACACAAATACAAACACCTACCCTACATATAAGCAGGGGGGCAAGCCCCCCTGCATCCCCCATGTAGGGGGCTGTGCCCCCCCACACCCCTACTACTTATATATAGCAACTCTGAGGTCACACTAAAAATGACATAGACACAAAACCCACCACTACACAATCTACATTCCCCTCGCACAAAGACACATCACATACATACAAACACCACCATTCTCAACACTTACACACACACTCTTACCTACATGCCTTAACCTACATCTACATCTTCCCAACACACTAACATACAATAAAATCCCTACCCAAAACCCATAAAATATAAACACTGACCTGAATCTCCAGCTATCCAGTAACACACCACACCACCATAATGGCTGATTCAACATTTCCAGATTTGGTTATGTGGTCTTTCGTGGAACTGGGCTTTTGCTATTATCGTCTCCAGATATATATACGCACACACACACACGTATAATAGTGTATGAAATATAATTAAGGTAGAAGTCTTAAGTCTGTGCTGTCTGTTTACAGTGATAAGTCAAAACTAAATGAAAGCACATCTGTATTTGAGAACAGAAAACACAAAAGGCTGTTCATACAACTTTTGCCTTCACCAGGTCCTTCAGCTGACAAACAGGGGTTTCCACTCCTGCAAAGATTTTTCCTCAGTTCTCAATACAAAGAGGAAAGGGTTTCTTTTAACCAATTATTCTGTATCTAAAGGTAAAAGTGCCTTCCAACCAATTATGTTTCTTCCACATGTATTCTCCCTCTGCACTGAGGTGTGACCATATTTTTCCCAAAAATATTCCTTCTGCAAGTGTCTCTGATTTGTAGGACTACAACCTTCTCTTTCAAGTTCCTGCAGTAGGTGCTTTGCTTTAATAGCAGATAAACTTTCTCAGCTCACATTTCAAATTGAAATAGCAAATCTCATCAGAAAGCAGTATTTTCACACCAAAGCAAAAGAAAAAAAAAAAAAAAACACAGATTTTACATTATTTATCTTCTACTGTGTCGCAAAAACCCTCCCCAGCATAGAACCCCTGGTTCTATAATTTTCATGATTAGGTTATAAAACCTAGATAACCCATGTGGATTGTCATTAATTGAGCCAAGTCTGTGCCTCACTGTGAATTTCAAGGGCCATAGGGACAAAGCCCACCTGCCCAACTTTTTATTAACATCTGTTTGTGTAACCATGGTAAGGGTGTGTAGTAGAAACTTCAGCCTCATAAGTTGTACTGTAGTAAAGTGAGTACCCATTTAATAGCAAGACTCTTGTGCTCACCGTTAGAGTACTTCATCACTGCTGTGCTCTGTTTCCTGCTAAGGCAGCACAGCTATTTTTGGTGACAGTACAGCCTACAATTCCAACACAGAAGCTTCCATATGAAACGTAAGTGGTTTGCCAAAGTCAGAAGCATCTAATATGGGCTGTGAATCCAGAACATTTGTTAGCTGATTAAAGGCCTTGATTGCTACCACAGTAATCTTGACTTCAGCGGGAGCCTTTGGTTTCATAAGGTCTGCTACCAAACAGGCTGTAGAAGCAAAGTTGGTTATGAATTTTTTTATATTAATTTGTTAAACCTACGAAATAATTTTATACTGGCTATTGGTCAATTATTCTTAGCTTCTACTTTATCTGTTCAGGGTTTAATTACCCCTCAGCCAGTCACATATCCTAAATTGGTGTCTTTCATTGTGCTAAGCTGCAGTTTATCTACATGCGGTTTGTTATATATAGTCAGATTCAATGACATCATTATATGCAATTGATTGACACTGAGCAGCTTGTATCAGTGTAAATGAATAGATGCTTTGCTTTCACTTACCTTGCTAAGTTATAGCACAGTTTGTTCCCTTTGAGATTGACATACAGTGGGTGATGGGTATGTGCTGTTTTCCCCACTGTTGTGTAACCTCAGAGTTGGTTTATTTGTAGTCACAGGGATGTGAGGGCAACAACCCCCCTCCCATAGTGGAACCCGTAAAAACACTATTTTGTAAGCTATTTCTTTTTGCTTGGTTTGATAGATAGCTTTTCGTTTGATGAATTAAAGTTCACTTCATTGAAATCTAACAAATAAAGATCACTAATTCAATATTGATTGTCCTAAACATCTGACTTTTATCATACAGAGCTTACTTTTAGTGGTGCTAATCGTAAGTCCTGCCTATCTTAAAAATTATAGGCATGGTCTGTACTTTTAGATAAACGTGTCTTCCAGTCTTCAATAAGTTATTGTTTTCAAAGTACACAGTGTATCACATGGCATGGGGTTTTAGAATTCTATCCACAAGCCTTTGAAGATTGCAGGAGCTCTGGGAATTCCAAAGAGAAATATATTATAATGAAAGAGACTCAAAGGAGTTGAGAATGCTACCTTTTATTTTGGTTTCAGGGGTAAGCGGCAGATCTGTCAATACCTCTTGGCTATGTTTGAGGTGGTCAGAACTGTTACTTTCCTTAACTCCTAATGATCTTATTCACTTGGGGCAGTGGATAAATGTCAGACTTGAATATCTCATTCACTTTTCAAAGGTCATTATAAAATCTTATTGAGACATCCATTTAAGGGACCAAATTAATTTGATTGTTATCTTCACTTTGGGGCTCTAGTAACTCCTAATTTAGGTATCTTTTCTTGCTTCCTCACTTATTGCCTCTCTTTTGGACTCCAGTATCTTCGGCAGTTCATCTTCTCCTCTGTCATAGTTTCATTCTGGTGTTGAATTAAGTTTGTTCTACTAGGTAGCACTAATAAAAGAAAAACACTGTTTCTCATTAAGAATTCTTTCACATCTTGTTTCTGGGCCTTAGATTAAAGTATCTTACACTTGAATAACAGTGAAATTTCAGTATATTCTGGTACTTTACAATTGGCATCTATCTTAGCTCTTAGGCCAACCACAGACGTTTCAGCTTTCCCTTGCACTTTTAATACATTTTTGATATATATATATATATATATATATATATATATATATATAGTCTGATCTTTTATTTACAGTCTGTCTTTTTTTCAAGTTCATTTATTTTTTTCTGCTACCTCAATCTGTCCTTGTTATCTTGGAATTTATTCTTAAGAGGAGGAACTAAGATTAACTGTTTGTCACCTGTTTTAAGTTTCCTAAGTCTGATATTCTTGTCATATATCCTCTGTTGCAATTTTCAACCAATCTTTCTAGTTTTTGTAGTGTGCTGTTATACTTTTAAATAGTAGGTTCTCCTCTGCTCAAGTCTCCTTAGCTATATCAGCTTGAAATCGTTAAGCTGTCTCTGGCAAACCTTGAGAATACCTCCAATATAGTAACTCAGATGAACCCTGTTGAAGCTTTGGTAGTCCTTTTATGGCAAACAAGACATAAGGAACTAATTGATCCCAGTCCTTGACATCTTGTCCTATGTATGTTTTTATTTAACATAGACTTCAGTTTTATTAAGTTGCACTGCTAACCCATCAGCTTGGAGTGGTGCACAAAGTTATTAACTGCTGTACATTATCCTGGAGATAATAGTTTCCATGGCCTGTAAGTATTTCTTTATGTGCCCTTACCCTAGCTCTGTGGCCATTGACTTAACATTGGCTTTTTACAGTATTACTACTTTAGGAAATTTTATAGCATTGTCTGTAGTCACAAGACTGTACTGGTAGTCATTACTAAATTTTAGTAATGGGCCAACAAGATCCACGGTTACCCACTTGAATGGGGCCCAAGTAGTAGGTGTAGGTATCAGCAGAGTTCTGAACGCTAGATGCAGTAATGTCTATTTTTGAAATTTTGGCTATACTGCACTCACTGTCTTTAATTAACCCTGGCCAGTAGAAGCATGCTATGATTCAAGCTGTTCTTTAATCAGTCTCCAAGGGTCCTCCCTAAAAATGTGATTATGTGCCTCTTACATCACAAGTGTTCTGAAAGGATTTAGAATTAACAATTGGTGTAGTATTTCTACTTAAAGTAAATTGTTCTTTGACTCAAATATTGTATGGTATGTGGGAATCCTAATCATCTCTCTCCCCTTCAACTGTGACTATATTATCTCTGGCCGTGCTTTTAATTCATCATCCACCCACCATGCTTTCCTAAAATTGTCAGTGCTTACATGCAGATGTGGAGCATTTTTGTCAATGCGATGACAGGAAGTGGAGTTTATTGCTTCTTTACTTAAGAATACTGGTGTAGCTCTGTCTTCTACTTTTTCTCCTACAAAAGGCAATTCATGAAAGTGACTTTCTTCTGTCCTTAATTTTTGCTTTGTTTTTTTTTTTTCCCTTTTGACTTGAGTACCTGTGAGACCTGTTTCTGATGACTTATCTGTTTTACCTTTATAGAGAGAAGGCTTGGTCTTAGTTTAGGTTCCCCTTCTTTTCTCAGTTAGTTAATTGCTTTGACTTTTTCTTTTTCTGTCTTCACATAGGCATCCTTCACCACTTTAATGATGGGAATCTTTGGATAATGTTCCATATCATGCAGTAAAGATGTTTCCCTGACATTCTCTGTATTGATTGATTTTGCTAATGTAATATCAGGATACTTGTGTTATTACACATTAATGTCTACGACTTCACTCACTATGTTAACAACTGGGTTTTCCTGTTTATCCCAGGTTCTTCTCCATCAATTTTTGGAGATAATCCTTTCACTACCTTAATAACCCTATTGTAATGCACAGGCTTCCCTCTGCTTTCTAGCCAAAACCAGATTGTATTTTATTCTAAAGTTTCTACAGCTATTTCTGTTTGTCAGGAAAGTATGTTTTTAGTAGTGTGTCAAAAAGTTCCACACTTACTCATTTTCCTAGTCAGGACTGCGTATGTTCAACAGTGTATTTGGCTGCTGCTGTTCAACCCCCATTCCGTTTAGGAGTATATGTGGCATTTTTTATACTTATTGCTGCAATCATCACTTCTGCATTTCCTGCCTGCAGGATCCCAACAGCTATCCTCATCCCAGAGCTTTACCTTCCTGCTCTTAACTTTGGGTGTTCCTTCCCTCTCAGATATCAGGATGTTGATAGCATGTATGACATCGGTTGATAATAGCATCTGATCTTTTTTGCCTCAGACATGTGCCTCTGTACCTGAACAGAGCATCTTCAGTTCAGTGGGCTAACATGCTTCCAGATTTCAGATAAATGCCTCATAAGGAAATCATTTCTTACCTTATTAACGTTTTTCTGTTTGTTTCATTGTTTGTGTTGTAGTAATGTCTGGTTATGAAAGAGATGGAGCTTTTTTTTACAAAAAGAATAACTGTACTGATTATGGCAAACAAATTCTGCATAGCGGCTATAAAAACTTGTTCCTTTTTGCTTGCACCCAAAGCATGATGTGAGCAGTTATCCACATTAAGTATTTACCCCATTGATAATCTACTGTAAAAATCTCTTCATGACTACATCACAGAAAAGGAGGACCACCCTTGGTCCTGTGAAAATAGCAATAACCTTCAAGAACCTCCCCCAGAACTCCTTCATCATCATCAGCCCCCTTTTTCCCATTTTTCTACATGGGGTCGGGGGATCATGTTAACTGTCGCCACTCTCTCGATTTAGTGCCACACTCCTGCCTTCTTCAACACTCATGCCTGATTGTCGCAGATCTTCTTTCACACAATCCATCCACCGCTTTGCTGGATGTCCTCGCTTTCTGTTACCTTCTTTTCTGTCCCAAATCTTCCTCACCAGATTGTCTTCTGCTTTTCTGCACATGTGCCCAAACCACCGTAATCTGTTCTCTTTGATCTTTTCTGCATTTGGAGCTACTTTGGCTTCTGCTCTTATGTCCTCATTTCTTCATATGTCCCACAGTGTGCATCCTATCACCTTTCTCAGACACTTCATTTCCATCACCTCTAGCTTCTTCAACTGTTCTGCCTTTGCTGCCCAGGTTTCTGTACCATACAGTAGTACTGGTTGCACCACTGTCTTGTACACCTTACTTTTCAGCTTCTTTGGCATTCTTCTGTTATAGACTACACCTGATACTCTATGCCAGTTGGCTGCAGCCCCATTGATTCTAGCTTTGACCTCTTCATTCAGACTACCCTTCCCCTCAAGTACTACTCCTCCCAGATACTTGAAGCTGTTTACCTGTTCCACTATTTTCCCTTCTATCTCTATTCTCAGCTTCTTCTGATTTCCCCAGTTTGCTGCCATTACCACCATCTTATCTGTGCTTAGTTTCATCCCATGTGCCTTCAGATTTGCATTCCATTCTCCTATCCTTTGCTGAAGTTCTAGTTCAGAGTCTGCCTGTACTGCCACATCGTCTGCATACAGCAGCTTTGTTGATCCATCCCCTCCAACCAGTTTGCTAACGTAGTCCATCACCAGTATGAACAGCAGTGGGCTCAGAGCTGAACCCTGATGTACACCCACACCCACTGAGGCCGAACACTGTTTGTACTTGAGTCATCGGGTCCTTGTACATAGCCTGCACTAATTCTACCAATGTTTCTGGGACTTCAAACCACCGCAGTACTGCCCATATCTGCTTTCTTGGGACCTTGTCATATGCTTTCTCCAAGTCTAGGAATGCCCATTTGGACTCTCTCCTCATCTCTAGCTTCTTCTCAAGTATCTGTTTCAATGCAAACATCGGGTCAATTGTGCTACATCCTGATCTGAACCCAAACTGCTCATTTCCCATCTTACATTCTACTACTCTATCCATTTATCAATCACCCTCTCCAGAACTTTCATGCAGTGTGATAGAAGTTTGATGCCTCTGTACTGCCCACAGTTATAGATGTCCCATTTGTTCTTGTACACTGGCATGAGTATGCTTATTCTCCAGTCATCTGGGACATGCCTTTCTCTCCACACTGCTATTAGTACCCTCAGGAGCCATTTCTCCCCTATCTCACCCAGCATCTTTATCATATCTGCTATGACCTCATCTGAGCCTATTGCTTTCCAGGATTTCATCTTCCTTAGTGCTGTTATTAACTTCTTCTAGGGTGGGCCCCTCTTCTTCTCTCATCGTAGGCTTTTTCTGGGGCAGTACAGCTTCTGTGGGCTTTTCTTCATTCAGAAGCTGCTGGAAATGCTCCTTCCATCTGCCTTTGATGTCCTCTGGGCTGGTGAGCAGGTTGTTGCTGGCATCCCTTATGAAGGGTGGCTGACTATCTTCTTTATCTTTCTGTCTTTGCCTTGCAACCTGATATAGTTTCTTTGTGCCCCTTACTGAGTCACTTTCCAGAAGTTAGTACAGTGCCTCCGATGCCCTATTCTTTGCTATTGCAACTTCTTTCTTAGCTTCTTTGTTAGCCAACCAGTAGTCCTTCCTAGCCTGATCAATCTTTTCTGTCTCCCACTTCTTCCTGCACTCCTTTTTTCTTTTGATGACTTCCTGGACTTCTGCATTCCAACACCAGCTTTCCTTATGTAACTTATTTCCATACCTGGCTCAGCCACATATCTTTTCTGTAGTCTTAACACATGCTGTTTTTAGTCAGTGCCATTCTTCTTCAACTCCACCTATTTCCTTCTCTTCTTGGGGTGCTAGAGCTCTGAGTAATTCCTTGAACTGTTGCACTTTCTCTCCAGTCAACTTCCAGGTCTCTGTTGACCTTAGAGCCTTCTCTGACCATTGCTTGCAGCTGATTGTGGCAATTAGTGGTTTATGCTGTGGGCTGACTGTTTCACTGGGGATGTCTTTGCAATCATGGATTCTGTCTCAGTGCCTTTTCCTTACTAGGAGGAAGTCTACCTGAGTTGCATGTTGACTACTCTTGTATGTGATCTTGTGACTGTCTCTCTTTCTGAACCATCTGTTGGCTACTATCAAGCCATTTGCAGACAGAAGTCTAGAATGGCTTCTCCTTTATTCCTGTTGCCCCACCCATGTGGACCCAGGCAGTCCTCATATCCTGTTCTGTCTGTCCCGATACGTGCATTCAAGTCACCCATTATCAACACCAATTCATGTTGTCCTGCTTTATCTAGTAGGTCCTGCAACTGCTGTCTGAATGAAATCTTTTCCTCCCTATCACAACCCTGCTGTGGGGCATAGACTGAGATTATGAATACTGCCCAATCATTACACTGGAGTTTGGCTGCCATGAGTTTGTCATTAATTCTGATGATATCCCTTACTGCCTTCTGAAGCCTGTCTCTCACCACAACTCCTACACTATTTCTAGCCTGCCCTCCACCTGAGTAGTAGATTCTGGATCCCAAGCAAAGAGGCTTTGCTTCCCTTCCATCTCATCTCCTGGATACATAGGATGTCCAGCCTCCTCCATATCATCATGTCATCCACTTCCAAGCAGCGTCTTGTCAGTGAACTTGCATTAAGCGTAGCAATTCTCAGTTCATGTTTGGCAGGTTGGTTGGTTTTACTTTCAGCTTTTGCTCAACAGAGCTATCCCAGGTAACCCAGGCTGGGCAACTAGACACCAGCCACCCAGTAGCTTATTGACCCAGGGCTGCTGGGCTTTATGATGGGCACACACTGGCAAACAGGGGGACATATACCCCTCCCATCATTAGCATGGGTCCCTGGAGTGGGTCACAGTAGGCCAGGTCCTCAACCCACTTATCACTGGTAACTGCTCATGCCCATTTTTGACGACATTAGTCAACACGACCGAATCCCCTAGAGCCATATTTTACAAAATCGAGTGGATAGCCCTGCCACGGCATGCAGTCTGTGATCCATGTTCTTCTATCGTGAGGATACTATGCACCCACAGTAGATGCCCAAAGCATTGGTCTGTACAACTTTTCCCCCTATAGGGCACCATGTAGAGTCTGTGCTGCTGCCCACAGCTCCATTCATTGGTGAGTTTAAGATGGAAACACTCAGCATGTTTTTCAGACATGGGAGAAACCCCACGGAGACACAGGGAGAACATGCAAACTTCAAACAGGCATTGGTCGGAGGTCAGGATTGAACCTTTTACCATGTGCATGGGAGGCGAAGACCTTAACCACTAAGCCATCTTACCTCTTCAAGCACTCCAGAAAATATCCAAAGGAGAAGAAAAGAGAAACCCCTATGAAACTCTGGGTTTTAATAGGTTCAGTGATACTGAGATTGGACAGGCACTTTTACAGATCCATTCTTGGAATCAGTTTTGAACAAGACTTCTGTCCTGACCCCTGTAGAAACTGCCATGTCATTTTAAGTCATGTCCTCTTGGACCAAAATTACTGTGATTGCAGCCAGCTTGGAGGCCTCTCTTTGAGTCCACTGTATACGATAGCCATTTTGCTTAGTGAATGGGTGGGAAGTGTCCATCTGCTGTTAGTGTGAGTGGAAGTTCCTGGAGACAGAAAGTTGTTCTTCAGCATCTGTCTGAATACTGAAACCTCCAACGTAGCTTCCACTGAGAAAATGAGACTCAAAATGATGAAGTTGAAGCTGGCATCTGCAGTCTTGCCTTGTCTTCAATCAGGTTGATCCTCAGCCCAACCCACTTCCCAGACCTTGTCCAAGAACATTTTCCATCTGGCTCAGGATTTCATGAGCTTTCAAAAAGACAAAAGCACCCGACCCTGCAAATCCCAGAGATGTCAGGAGTTCTTTTTAATTAAAATATTGAGCTTGCCTTTGAAGAGGATTCAGGTACTCCAAATCTAGAGGTAGTTGAGCTTGTCTATGTAAGTCAGATGTTCCTCTTCTTTTTGTAAATCAGACACAGAGGACATACTACCTTTCACCATTGGAGGATCTCTCATTTGGAGATATCTTTCAAAGAATTAAGGAAGAAGGCAAACTGGATATAAAGGGATATTCTAAGGCTTAGCTGAGATATAGAACTTGTCACTGACCTACTCTTTAGCAGTTTCAATCTTCGTAGCATCATAAGTAAAGCTAGTGAATTCCATTCTGATCTAGCCACCTACTCACCAGACATAGCTGTGATAACCGAAACCTAGGTAAAGCCCCACATTAAAGACAAAAAAAGTTATCACAACTGGCTATAACCTCATTAGACTAGACATATTAAACAAAAGAGGTGGTGAAGTTGCCATTATGTTTAAAAACACCCTCAAAGTAGAACAACTAAACTGTGCTCCCCCTGACCTACCCAACTCTGAAATCCTAACTACTCACCTCAAAATCAATCCAAACAAAACCATAATTATCATAGCTGCCTACATCCCTCCAGGCAGTAACCTCCCTACTATTGAAAGTCTACTTTCTTGGGAATCTACCAATTTCAACCAAGGAACTGGAGTTCTTTGTGATTTCAATCTTGATTGGCACTCGCTCTCATCCAGTAGCCCATCAAGCTTCCTAAACCTCTTCAACTTCACCCAAACCATAACCTGTCCAACTCACATAGACAAGCATTTCAATAAGCAGTCACACTAGATCAGATGCTGACTAACAGACCCAACCTATGTTACCTAGCTGGTTGTTGCCTTCCAGACTCCCTTAGTGACCATTCTCCAACCATTCTATTCAGAAAATGTATACATACTCAAAGCAACATCACCTATAAATACATACATAGCAAAAAAACTTCTCCCCCTCTACTTTTAACCTACTACTGCAATAATGTGACTGGACACCACTTAAATACCTCCATCTATACCTGGCTAGCCAGTATTTTAACAACACCTTCCTTAAAATACTTAATCTTGCTCCCTCAAGGAAAGTGTGCTCAAAAGCCAAGCACCTACCTTGGCAATCCAACGACACCAAACTGCTACTTAAACGTAGAGATAGAGAATGGTCAGCTTACCAGACCAGCAAAGATAAAGCTAACCTCTTAACATATCAACAGCTATGGAATTTAGCTAAGAAACAAATCAAAAATGACAAACTTGCTTCCAAAACTGTCAACAGAAACACCTAAACAACCCCCAAAATTCTGGCAAAGCATTAACTATCTCCTCAGCCTTGGTCATGCCCCATCCCCTGCCCCAGTCTCCTCAAACAACTCTGACCCTATTGCAACACAATTCAACTCCTACTTTATAAATTCCATAACCTCCCTGCTAGGTAGCCAGACTAACCAACCACTTCCTCTTCCCACTCCTACTTCAGATAACCCCAAACCCTTCACTTTTACTTCTATTCAAACAAGTTACATAAAAACTCTCCTAACCAAGCTAAACCCTGCTGTCTCTCTGCTGACCAGCTTCCTAATGAATTTCTAGAGATTGCTGCTCCTTCTATTGCCTACCCCATATCTATCTTTATTAATTGTTCCATTACAGAACAGTATGTCCCACTTCTTTGGAAAGTATTACACATCATTCCCCTCCACAAAGATGGACCCTCTAAAGAGCTAACCAACTTCTGTCCCATAGCCATCTTTTCCCCCCTTGCAAAAATCTTAGAAAAATGCATCCACAATCAACTCCTTAACCACTTCCTTAATCATAACCTGTTGTCTAGTTCTCAACATGGCTTTTGACCTAAACATATTACTAGCATAGCCCTAATAACTTTCACTATCACCATTAATCATCTCCTAAACAAAGGCCACTTTGTCTCTTCATCTTTCTCAGTATGTCCAAATCCTTGACACACTTTCCCACCAACTGCATCTACACAAGCTCTCTTCTTGTGGCCTCAGTACATAGCATCCCTGACCTGGTCCAGAGCTATCTTTCCAATCATCAGCAAGCTACCAAATGGGCAAACAGTCTCTCCCCCCTACTCCCCATCTCAGTTGTTGTACCTCAAGACTCCATTCTTGGTCCCCTGCTCTTTAGCATATTTGCTAACAACCTCAGCTCAGCAACTCAACTAGCCTACATTGTCCAGTACACCAATGATTCCACACTTATATGCTCAGCCCCCTCACCACAGGAACTTCAAATAAAAATGCAATCTTCCTTTCAGGACATAAGGAAATCTCTGTGGTTCTTTTGGGTCCTGGATTCACACAGCTTTCTTTACAACCTTTATAAGAACCATTTGCCTGATCCAGCAGTTGTGCTTCTGGATTCCAGCAAGGGAACATCTACAACTACATCCAAGAAAGCCATTCCCAATGACAGGAAGAATAATTCTATCAGCTTTGGGAATAAAACATACACATCAGCTACCGTTACCATCAGATCTGTAAATTGCCAGACACACTTGTTTAAGATCCAGAAGTCCCTCCTGGACAAGCTGAAGGCAGACGGAACTGGTAATAAGGACCTGAAGTAGGAGAGACTTGGCAGGTAGACTGTCTTTTTGGAATGCTAAGCACTCCAAAAAGTATGACTGTGTTGTATTGACTTTAGTATATCAACAAGCAAGAGGCACTCTTTCATATTTTGCAGACTAGCAATGCAAAGTTGAAAAGTAGTCTAGTAGTCTGAACTGATTCTCTGAGCATCTTACATCCCATTACAGGCAATGCTTTAGCAGATAGGCTGAGCAGGCCACAGTAAAACTCCAACAAATGGATGCTGAGCTGAGACATGTTCTTCGATCTCACCCACTGATGGAGTTTGTCCATCACAGTCCTTTTTGCTTTCCCAGGAAGACAGCTCCGAAAGTTTTGTTGTAGAACAGCATCTCCAGGAGTCTGTAAAGTATATGTCTTTTGTATTCCTTGGGCAGATACATTTTGCTTTGCTTTTCATTTAATGTCCCTGATGCCCAGGATTTTACTCCCCTTTTGGCCAAGGCATCACTAGTCCTTCTTCCTGCTAAACCTAACAAGGATAGAACCAGCACTGTTAATGTAGCAAATTATCTTCTGGCCACAAAAGAAAGGGGCTGTTACTACACCCCAAACTCAAAGCTCTAAGGCTGACAGCATGGATGACTTAGCACTTATCCCTTGTAGGCAAAGACTTTCAGTAGACGTTTCATGTAATGAGAGAGGACAGGAAACCAAATACAAGGAAATTATACCTACCAAAGTGGAAATGATTTTCTCTGTGGTGCATTGCTAGGTAGAGATCAGGGCCCTAATTCAATATGAACAGATGTCAGAAAGTGGTCAATGAGCCTGTTTTTTTTTATTATTTCACATTGCTGCATGCAGTATATTGTTTTTCTGTAAGCTTTTACAAAGGTAACCCTCTGTGGTAAAACCTATCTAATTATACAGTCAATCAGAACTAAATGAAAGTCCCCAACAGTGAATAGTCCACCAAAAATCCCAACCAGTAGAAACAGCAAAAGCAAGGTGGAAATGTACAGCAGTAAGCACACAACTCATGTAATAAAAATTTGGTTTATTATACAGAATGTAAGCACTTTTGCAGTGATACCACACTGCTTCATCAGACATCATGTTACAACTGCCAAAGCATTTTTATATAAAATTGTTAAAACCAATTTAAACTAATTAGCCTATCAGAATGAAAAAAACTCCCTCCCAGAATTAATTAACTAATTACTTTCTTGTACAATTGGTGAATCCTAACAATAAACAACACAGACATCTTATCTCAACTTTCTAGAGTTTAGTATGGGTTTCAATGGGACATGATCATTCAAACCAAGGCCTCTATGTGCCACTAACCTCAATATTCATTGTAATTCAAAATTCTCTGTTCTATTAATAAGATCTCCCTTCCTAATACTGTCCTTAACCACTTGTAATACTTGAAACAAAAAGACATGCTCACTTCCTGCCTGTAGCGTATGTTTTGCTAGGGCACTATACTTATGACCCTTCTTGGTGCAGTACATATGATCTGTCATCCTCTCTCGCAGGCGTCGATTAGTTTTACCCATGTAGAACCTAAAACAAAATTTACAGTGTGCCACATATACTGCATTTCTAGTATTACAATCTGCACTGGCTCTAATTTTCAACAACTAATGAGTTTCAGGATGTCTAAAATACCTAGACTCATCCACAAATTCACAAAAGGCACAAGAACCACATGTACGTACCCATAGCAATGAATTAACACGTGTGGTGGTTGGAATTGGGTAACATAATAATTGTAGTGTCTTTTTGTTCTTATAGACAAACCTGGGACTTCTACCTATCATTCACAAGATACTCAAATTGCCTAGGGTCAGAACCTATAGTTACCTCATACAAATCCCTTAGGAAGTGCTGTGTGTCCTTTAAAACTATAGGGTATCATCTAATACCAATCTAAACTGCTTATCCAAAAAAATTGAGATTGGTTCTGTCAACCAACCACTCCCTGCCACTATGGGCCTGAAAGGTGGTTTGAATAGATTCTTGTATATTTTCGGGAGACCATGCATCTGAGGTATTAGGGGTTCAGCTACCAAACAATATTCATATAATTCCCTTGACAACAATCTGATACAAACACATTCATTTAAACAATTGTTTATCTGTCATTTTAAATCTATTTCAGTGCCAGGGTTCACCATTTTATAAACGTTTACATCAGATAACATTTTTTGAATCTCCTCATAGTAATACATGGAATCCACTAATCTGAGTATCTTGTGACTTTAGATGTGGTTTCCCTCTTTACTTGTATACCTAATCAGGTAGGAAGTCAAATGGTAAAGACATTTCTTTCCAGATCTGGTAAATTTGAGACAAGGCAGGTAGACTTACTGTGCCTTTTGCTTGAGTTTGTACTGGATTATATTTTCATCTTTGGAGACAATTGCTATAGGCAATTAATGGGAGTGGCAAAGGGTACAAGCTGCCAATTCATATGCTAATTTGGTGATGATGAATTGGGAGCAACAATATGTTATTGGTAGTAACAACATCGGCTTTTACCGACATTTCGTCGATGACCTCTTTGTGGGTTGGAAGGGAGACGAAGCAAGCCTAGATTTATTTTTCTCCCATGTTAATAATACAAATTATTTCTTGAGGTTTACCATGAATAAATCTCAAAACAGAATTGACTTTCTAGATGTTACAGTAGCAAGAGAGGGAACCCGGTGAACCACCATGATGCACAGGAAAGACTTTCATCATTCTGCTTATCTGTATGGGGAGAGTATGCATCGCCAGCATACATTTAACAAAATAGTGAGAGGCCAAGCAATGAAAATCTCTAGGTTATCTTATGAGAATGTAGAGTCTGATAAAGTGCTACATGTTTTGCAACAAGAATTTTTGGAGAGGGGGTGTGGTCAAGTGGAGATCGAAAGGGCATATCATTCAGTGGTCAGTGAAAGACAGGATAAGGCCAGACCATATTTCTCTAACTCTAGGTCAATTAGAAGACAGAAGGTGTCGAATAAACAAGACGGCCCTGTCATCTTATCCTATACACAGGACATAGAAATAGTAAGGGACATAATACGCAGTAACTGGTATATTTTAAATACAGATGAGAAGTTGACTGGACTGATAGGTAGAAGTCCCAGGTTTGTATATAAGAACAAAAAGAGACTGAAACAGTTATGTTACCCCATTCCAACTGCCACACATGTTGATTCATTGTTAGGGACAAATAGATGTGGTTCTTGTGCCTTTTGTGAATTTGTGGATGAGTCTAGATATTTTAGACATCCTGAAACTCTTTAGTTGTGGCAAATTAGAGCCAGTGCAGATTGTAATACTAGAAATGCAGTATATGTGGCACACTGTAAATTTTGTTTTAGGTTCTATGTGGGTAAAACTAATTGACGCCTGCGAGAGAGGATGAGAGATCACATGTACTGCACCAAGAAGGGTCATGAGTATAGTGCCCTAGCAAAACATATGCTACAGACAGGAGGTGAGGATGTCATTTTGTTTTAAGTATTACAAGTGGTTAAGGATAGTATTAGGAAGGGAGATCTTATTAATAGAACAGAGAATTTTGAATTACAATGAATATTGAGGATAGGGGCACATAAAGGCCTTGGTTTGAATGATCATGTCCCATTGAAACCCATACTAAAGTCTAGAAAGTTGAGATAAGATCTCTGTGTTGTTTATTGTTAGGATTCACCAGTTGCACTTTAATTAATTTTGGGAGGGAGTTTTTATCATTCTGATAGGCTTGTTGCGTCTTTCGGCTTTTCCCGGTTAGGGGTTGCCACAGCAGAACTCCAGTCCGCTAATGATTGGCAGTAGATTTTTACGTGCCGGGTTGCCAGCCCTGACGCACAACCTTCAACGAAGGTACGCCCATTCACGCATGTCTCCACACAGAAGACGCTCTAGCTGAGAATCGAGCAGGACAACTTCTTACTGTGAGGCGACAACGCTACCTCAGCACCACCACCGCAGTCATTCTGATAGGCTAATTAGTTTAAATTGGTTTTAACAATTTTATATAAAAATGCTTTGGCAGTTGTAACATGATGCCTTTTGAAGCAGTATAGTATCACTGCAAAAGCGCTTACATTCTGTATAATAAACCAAGTTTTTTTTGGTATTTGAGTTGTGTGCTTACTGTTGTACATTTCCACCTTGCTTTTGCTGTTTCTGCTTGTAGTCAATTAGAACTGTATATTTAAGAATCATGTATGTGGGACTGTTATTTGTTGTACAAATCTTAAGTCTAGGAAAAAGGCGGATTAAACTACATTAATGTTTGCATCATGATTCAGAGTAAACAATATTTTATATAGTTCTGTCTGCCAAATGCAAATGCCTGCCAGACAGTTTTTGACACAAAACTATGTATTAAGTAGAAAATGTCTAAGCTGTTTATATCAACTTCAGATGAGCAGGATGCAAACCAGAGTTTGTGTTTAATTTGCATAGGCTGGTTACGAATACTGAGAAATGTTGTCAAGTCCATTTTTAATCACATTTCTCTTTTGACATACAGCTTTTTATCTGGTGCAATTTCTTCCAAGTTTAAGACAAAATGTCAAAATATTGTTAATTTAATGTATCATGTACAGGAAAGCAGAAGAAAATCTGATGAAGATGATTTAGGACAGACATGAAGAAAGCAAGAGGAAATTATTACTGTTCATAGATGTCTTCTCCTTTGTGGTATGGTACAGACCAACAAGAAAGTGTTTCTCCTCTGTCTTTCCCACAGGAAATTTATTTTTGGAAAGAATTTTGATATAATGAAAGAACACTTCACATGAGAAATAAAGGAGAATCATAGGCACGTAAAAGGTAGATCTGTCAATTTTATTATTCCTCACATCCTGTTGTAGGTAAATTTCACAAGACTATGATCTGAGCCTCGATCTCCTCTGTCTCCCCTAATCCCACACTTCTTTCAAACTCCTCAGATCTCATTTGCCGCAGAAAAGCACAGATGTGGTCCGTAGCTCTCGAACGACTTTTGGTAGATAAGTGGGAATTGTTTGCTAATTGTTGCTTTGTGCTTGCCTTTTTTCTTCTTAAGTAGAATTTAGGTGAATTCTTTCTTGTTTGCCTCCCCTCCCATCTATTTGCAGTTAAAGGTTTCTGTCCTTTTAGTGTATTTGAATTTTCACTGCTTTGGCACCTTCCACTTTTGCGGTTTGACTTAGCTAGTCACTGTGATTGTTTGTAAAAAAAAACTTAGACTATTCCTTATATCTATATAGTGGTTAGATATTTGGTTATTTGTTTACAAAGTGTGTCTCTGTTGGTTATCCACCAGGGGTGTGTGCGTGGATACATGAGTGTGGTGTGTACTCTTTTTCTTCTCCCTTTCAGCATGTCAGAGAAACCATTGGAATTCAAGAGATGCACTTCTTGTGGTCATAAGAACACGAATTTGGATGCCCACAAGGAGTGTGTCTTTTGCTTGGGGCCAGGGCACCTTCATTCTGACTGTCCTATCTGCATGGACTTTAACCCCCGTGCCCTGGCAGATAGGTGGACTAAGCTGATTTTAAAGGGGCCTCTCCCCTCCTCTGGAGTTCAGACCCCGGCTCAACCATCAAGCTCAAAGAAACATAAAAAAAGGGCCTCTGCTGTGTCACCAGAGGCTTCCTCCTCTTCTTCAGTCAAGAAATGTCCCCAACTGCCATAACAAGGGCCATTGGATCCGAGCAAGTCCAGGGGTTTCTCGGATCCAGCAACTTCAGATCCTAGCAACTTTAGAGTCTCCTCAGACCTGAAGACTTTGGATCTGAGTAAGCCTAGAGGTTTCCTCGTAGCAGTGGTCTGTGGATCCAAAAAGGCTCAGAAATCCTTCAGATCCTAAGACCTCAGATCCAAAGAAGAGAACTTCTGAGGTTTTGGATCCATTTTTTACTCTGGATCCGACAGCGGTTATATCTTCCCCTTCTAGGATCAGTGCCTTACTGGACCCCACAGCTACAGATCAGATACCACTGAGCCGATCCCCAAAACCTTTTCAAAAGCAAGTTTCTCTGGCTCTGATTTTTCAAGGCAGTTTCCCTTGCCAGATCTAAACATTCTTCTGCTATCATCTTGAAGCCTTCTTCAAATAGATATGGACAGGATAATGAGGATTTTTCTCAGGGCACAGATTGAGATGGGGATTATTGCTTCTCCATAAGTGAGGTCCCCTACCTCATCTTTAATCACTTCTCTTCCAAATCAGCCTGGCATTTTGGAACCCAAGGATCTGGTCCATCTGAGGAGGGTTTCTCTAGAGACCAGTAGAATTTTTGTCCATGACTCTGTCAGGGTCCCAAACCAGCTCAGTTCCTATTCCTTCAGAACAGAGTGGGTCTCGAACCCAAGATGTCAGTGTGGGGACCAGGGAGAAGGTGTGTGGTCCATCTTTGTCAGAACTGCCCCCTCCATCTTGGAGCCTTGGCCCCGATAGCTCGGGTCCAATGCTGTCATGAGGCTTCAGTTCTGGGTTTGAAAACTACTCCTTCTCCCCAGGTGGCCACTGCTGCCATGGAGGTGGAGGGGGTGTCCTTCAGTCTGTCAGCCTTCTGAGTGGTAGAGAGGACTTTCTCTAGGCCTAGAGCAGCCTCTCCTCTTCCACAGGATCCATCTCAGCCTATATCTCTTCCAAGCTCTAAGCCCATTTGTCCAGTCCAGGGTCAGCCTTCCCATGTGAGCATTCACACTGTCACTACCCCCAGGGAGGTCACTTTGTCTTCTGAGTCCTCCCCAGAGCATCCTGCTGAAGAGGTTCATAGGAAGAAATGCAAGAGGAGGCACTTAAGAATCTCTCACTGAAGACACTGACCTCGATGAGGGAGAAGGATCCCACAGATCTCCACCAGATGATGTCTCATTTGCGGACATCTTGAAAATTTTGAAACAAAAAGGTGGATGGTCTACCCAACCTCCTCCTGTTGAGGAGTCAGTGTTTCTGAAGGCCTTCAGGATGGGCCCATCTACATCCTGAGTGAACCCCCCCCAGCGGATATGCTGATTGACCTCACCCCCCCGGTCTTGGAAGGTGCTGGACACCATGGAGCCCATCCGAAAAAGAGCAGATAAATACTTGAGCCACCCCTCAGATAGGTTACATCAAAGCAAGGGTGTGCCTGTGAATGACATTGTGGTTTTGGCAGCCACAAAGAAAGAGCTGGCTAAGCAGAGCTCTACTGTCCACCCCCTGAACAGGGAGTCACGGGTGCTGGACAGACATGGGAAGTATGTTTACACCTCCGCTACCTTCAGACTGAGAGCTTAAACTATCTGTCACATTTTACATGCCATTCGATGGTTCTTCTCTGATTTGGACCATTGGTCAAGGAAACTCTCACCCAAAGTGAGCAGAAGGGTAAGACATTTTTGGCAGTCAGGATCAAGTTTTTTTACTCCTCAGCGGTCATTTTCCAGGAACCAGTGGGTAAGTAAGAAACTTTGGTTACATAAGTCTCAGAGGTCCTCCCAGGACTCGCAAGATGATTCCTGTTCTAGAGACATGAGAAGAGGTTTCAATGAAAAGTGCTGCCCTCGAGGCAGAATGTATCTGCAAATTCAGGGCTTCAGAGAGCCATTCTCTGACAAGCCCTATCAGCGCTCCTAAAGCATTGCCTGACTGCTCTGCCTTGGAGGCAGTCAGGGGCCGTCTTTCATTGCACCTTGATGCCTGGACAAACATAAATGATCGCTGGGTGCTAAACATTATATCCCAGGGCTATTTCATTCCCTTTTCCCTTCCTCCTCCCAAACTCAAGAGCAATCTCCCTGATGTTCCACCCAGTCAGAGGGAACTAGCTCTAATAGAAGTTCAAAAGCTGCTACACAAAAGAGCCATTCAACAAGTCCCAACCGAACAAAGAGGATATGGAACTTACGCATGCTTCTTTTTGGTGCCAAAGAAGATGGGGGACCTACGTCCAATTCTGAATCTAAGCAAATTGAATCTGAATGTTCAAAAATTGAATTTCAAGATGGTTACAGTTCAGTCCATGTTACTGCTTTTGTGCAAGGATGAGTGGATGGGCTCTGTGGATCTCCAGGATGGGTGCTATCATATCAAAATAGACAGATGGTCAAGGAGACACTTGCTCTTCTGGCTGGGAACAAATAATTACCAATTAAGAGCCCTGCCCTTTGGACTCACCACAGCCTCCCTGATGTTTACCAAATGCATGGCTGTGTTTGTGGCTCACTTGAGACTACAAGGATTCCAAGTGTTTCCATTCCTGGACAAGTGGCTCTTTACAGCACCCATGAGGCATTGAATATTGCAGGCTAAGGACTATCTTCTGCAGATCTTCATTGTGTTGGGTATAACGATCAACCTTCAGAACTCAAATATGACTCCAACTCAAAATTTGGAGTTCACTGGAATGCTGTTCAACACTGTCACAAAGATGGTGTCATTACCCCCCTCACAGAGTCAGCACATTGAGACAGCAGGTTCAAGCAATTCTAGACCACCACGCCCTCCAGCACATCTAATTCTGAGGTCACTAGGATCCATGTCAGCAGCGATTCTGCTTGTTCCCTTGGCTAGGTATTATATGAGGGTTCTACAATGGACACTATTGATGCAGTGGCCCATCCTTTATCACCTGTTGTCAGTGCCAATCAGGTTGATGTCCATTTGCAGAAAACATCTCCAATGGTAGCTCACATTGGAGAATCTACCTCACGGCAGACCCTTTTCGCTACCTCCTCCATCTGCCGCACTGAAAATGGATGCTTCCTTGGGTTGAGAGAGCATTTTCCAGGGAGAACAGCCCATGGCTCATGGTCCCTTGTACAGACCAAGTTGCATGTAAATGTTCTGAAGGTGAGGGCAGTCCTTCTGACATTGCAAGCCTTTCAAGACTATCTTCCTCCAATGACAATTGAAATTCACACAGACAATATGTCAGTGGTCTTGTACATCAACAAACAAGGGGGAACCTGTTCATACCTGTTGTGCAGAGGGGCCATGAGAGTGTGGGAATTGGCAATCTCTTCCAACCACTTTCAGCTTGCAACTCACATTCCCAGGGAGACCAACTTCTTGGTGGACAGACTCAGCAGGTCATTTCTGAGTCCTCACGAGTGATTCCCTGAATCAGTCAGTAGCAAATCAGATCTTTCGGTAGGGTCAACCTTGCTGCAACCTTTTTGCCTCCCCTTTAAACAACAAGTGCAGCAAGTACTTTGCTCTGATCCCCCCTGAGGGATGCTCTGGTCCACGCTCTGCCTCTGAGTCTCCTGTATGCTTATCCTTGCAGAAAGTCAGCATGATGAAGAGTTCTCTAATTCTCATTGCCCCCTTCTGGCCTTGGCAGGTGTGGTTCCTCTTCCTATGGTCTCACCTCAGGTATCCAACCTGAATATTGGATCCCTCTCAGCATCTAATCAACCATCCATGGGGCCTTCAGATACCCAGTCTTTGTTTCCTGAGAGTAACTGCTTGGTTTCTTCACTTCCAGTGATTCCGAGGAAGTCCAGGCTGTCTTCACCAGTGAGAGATTATCCTTGCTTCTCAGAAGCCTTCTATGAAAAAAATTTATAACAGTAAGTTGAAAAGATTTTCAATCTGGGCTTCCAAGCTGAATATTGATCCCTTTTCAGCCTTGATGCCAGACATTCTGTTCTTCTTGTCTTTGCTGTTTCAGGAACGAGCTAGATTTCTACCATCACACTTCAGTTTGCGGCAATCCAAAATTTTCACATGTGAAAGGAATATTTTTTGCATCCAGGTTGTGTAAGGTGTTTATGAAGGGAGTTTTTCTACTTAGGCCACCAATTAAAGACCCGTCCCAACCTTGGGATCAGATTGTGGTTCTTCAGGTTTTGACTGAAACGTTTTTCAAACCTGCTGACTCTTGCGATATAAAATTTTTGTCTTGGAAAATGGCCTTCCTTGTGGCTATATCTTCCACAAGAAGAGTATCCAAGCTGCAGGCCCTTTCTTTGAAACCTCCATATATTATCTTTCATAAGGATAGGGTGTCTTTGAGAGCCAACCCTTCTTTCATGGCCAAGGTAGCTACAGAGTGAAATATCAATCTATCCAGCTGCCAGTATTCTTTCTAAATCATTCAAATAAAGTGGAATATATACTTCACCTTCTTGATATGCATAGGCAGCTATGTTTCTGTTTGCACAGAATGAAATCCTTTAGGAAAACTGACCAATTGTCTGTGCTGTTCTCTTCTAATAGGTTGGGCCAAGCAGTTTTGAAGGTTTCTATTTCTAAACGTATTACAACCTTTATTGCTACAACTTATTCAGTACAAGGAATGCGGCTGCTGCTCCTCCAAAAGCACATTCAACTAGGTCTGTGGCCACATCGCACGCCTTTTTGGCCAAAGTTTCTATACTTCTTCAAAACTTCATACCTTTGTGTCTCACTATAAGCTGGACATTGTTTCAAGAGGCAGAGCATCCTTTGGCTCCACTGTGCTCTGAAACATCCTTTCATAAGGCCACCCAGGGAAAATATGTAGCTGGGGACTCGGACCCGGAAGTGATGAATAATTAAATGGACAACATCAGATTCAGAAGTTACGTACTTACTTGGCATCAGTGTTGTCCAGTTTCATGATTCCTCACACCCCTCTTTCCATCCCCCGTCCTTGAGCTTAGAGACTTTTTAGAGGAAGCAGAAACTATAGGTCTCCAGTCTGAGCCCCTGATAGTGTTAGACCAGTTTTTGGTCTGTGAAATACCCTATCTAGCAGCAAACTTGATCTGAGGGGTTTGAAAGAAGAGCAGGATTATGGGAGCAGGAGGAGTTTGAGGTTGAGATCATTGTCTTGTGAAATTTGTCCAGATCGGATCCAAGGTCAGATTCTACAACCCAGAAGTGAGGAATAATGTAATTGGACAACACAGGTGCCAAGTTATGGTAAGTACATAACTTCTAATTCAATTTACTGGCCCTAGATGTACCTAAACCTGTGGCTATTCCTCATTTTGTGGGCTCCAGAGGATGCCTTCCGTGTAGCTTTTAAGGAATCAGACACCCAAACCCTGCTAATAAGGAGCCAGAGATGGCCCTGTAAATACCTTTACAAGAACCCTGTGGCAGATACAGCTGTAATGTACATGATCTACAAGGGGTCCAAATAATTTCTAGCCCCATTACCCTCACAAATAATAAGGAAAGGAGAGTGCTAGACCCATTTGGAAAGAAACTTCATGCAGCTACCACTACGGCCATCTGGGCCATTAAATGTTAGAAACATATGACAAAGTATCAAATCACTCTCTTACACCTATAATGGGGCAAGCTAGAGGAGGTATCTAATGGAAAAATAAGGGCAAAACTGATGGCTCTCTCCGAGATTACTAGTCAAGTGACATCACACACTAAAATGTGTCTATGATGCTTTGGATGCAGCATCCAGGGTGGCAGCTACAAGATCAGTCATCAGAAGGCATTTCATGCTGAGCTGCATCCCCTGCCAGAAGATATCAAAGTGCAACTCCTTTTGACCAGGAGCTGCTCTTTTGGAAAACTACAGGTGAAGGTTTAGAAAAATGGTGGAAGGGGGTAAAACTGTTAAGAGTTATCTTTTTCACACACCCCCAGTGCCCAGTTATTATAGAAACTGACACTCTACTCCAGGCCTTTACTATCCAGGAAGGGTAATGGCAAACTTGAGAAGGGAAAAACATACCAGTACAAGAAAAAGTAGGGAATGTCTAGTGCACCCCAGGTGTCTTTAGACTTGAAAAACCATGACTATTTGGATGTTGTCTCTTACCCAACATCTTATCCCAGCCCCAACCCAAGCTCCATTGTCTGTCAGTCCTCGCTTATGCTAACAATGCAGTAAGGATTACTTAATGTCTCTAAAGATGGAAGATCATCACATAAGACAAGTGAGTCGTACAGATACGGTAGGTTTCTCTCCTGTGCCAGAGAAGCAAATCCACCTAATCCCCCTTTTTGCCCAAGTTCTTGGCATTAGGGTAGTAGAACCAATACATATAACAGACCAAAACAGAAAGTTCTAAAAAAGGTTTCTATTTGAGACTTTTTTCCGGTTCTTAGAAAGGAAAGAAGGAAGGCCTTTGGTGACCCATTATAGATCGTTCAAGCTCAATATCGTTCTTGAGTACCAAAATGCTAAATGTTAACCAGACAAGCCCTGTTACCCCTTCTGTTCTAGTAGACCTTATTAATAACCTTAGATCTCAAGGTTGCGAACCTCCACATCTTTATTATCAAGGACCAGCAGTACTTTCTCAGGTTTGAAACAGGTCACTCACTATCAGTTTCTGACCTTACACTTTAGATTGCCTACTGCTCCCAGGGTTTTTACAAAATGCATTGCTCCACTAACTGCATAATGCAGGACAAAGGGCATTCATAATTGCCCATACTTAGATAGCTGCCTCTCTCAGCACTGTGCCAGAAGGAGATTGGGTATGATCCATACATTTACCATGGAATTCTCCCAAAGTTGTATACACCTAAAAATTGTACTCTATCCATGCAAGTGATATTCCTGGCTTCTCTTTTGGATTCCAAGTGCCAGAAGACATTTCTCTTACAAAATAAGTCTGATTGGTTGGAACAATGCTTCAAATTGCATAGGAAGATAAGTTGTCAGCCAGGGAGCTCCACAGGGTACTGGGATGTATGGACTTCACCATTATGGTTATACCTCTAGCCAAATTTCATATGAGGAGGCTCTTAATAGTACCACAGATCAACTGCAATCTACATTTCCAGTATGTGGAAGATGCAATTCCCATTTTATCTGACATATCCAAGGAGCTAAAAATGGTGGTCCACCTGTATTAGAATGAACTTGGGAGCTATTTCTATCAAAACCTCCTAACCACACACCGCAAACCAATATTTTAAACATAACCTGCAAAAGATACATACATCAATTCAAATGCCAAAGCCTATGGAATGCTCATAGGAAGAAGCATATATGTTTTAAGGAGATGATGGCCTTGATTCACGCACTGAAGGACTTCAAACCAATATGGAAAGGAATGTCTTTCAGGTAATCACAGACCAAGTAATAGTCACAAAGTGTATTAAGACACACAGAAGAACATGACATTATCCTGTTTGCAGGCCTGCAGTGAATGCCTGGCACTGCAAACTCAGATGACCCTAGAGACTGTTTACATTCCTTCATGTCAAAATACATTGGTGGATCAACTCAGCAGGTTGAAAACAGACCCACATGAATGGCTATTATACAGGGATATTGCCATTCAGGTAGTTCACAGGCAAAGTGAACTAGTGATGCACCTGTTTGCACCCATGAAAAACAGACAGCTGAAAAAATTCTGCCCAAGAACACCTTGCAAAGTGGCTTGGACACTAAATGCCTTCTCTATCATATGGACATGTCTCTTCCTGTATGCATTTCCTCATATTTCCCTACTCCCCAGGGTGATACAGAAGGGAGAGATCAAAGACGCTACTGGTAGCATCCTTTTGGCTCAGGAAGCACTGGTTCGCCTTCCTCATGAAAATGTCCAAGGGGAAACTTTAGTCACGTGATGTCATTACTATTGAACCTCATATTTCAAAAAAAAAGCGCCAGTCTGGAAACACTGCAGGTCACAGCCAACTGGATGATTTAACCCTTTACCTTTCAGATAGCAGTTCACAGAGGAAGCGATGAATATACTTAAAGGGGATTAAAATAAATCCACTAAGAAATGCTACTTATCAAAATGGAAATGATGTTCTTTTAGAAGTCCTAGGAGGACTTGGAACCCGAACACTGAGACAGTGTTCATAATACTGCAGTACATAAGTGAGTTTTGAGTGCAGAATTGGTATATGTTTCCATTAAAGTACACATTTCAGCAATGCCATCTTGCCTACAAATAGGTCTGACCCTGCTTTGCACTCTACCTTTCAAACAGACTGTAAAGGGAGTATTACACTGGAGACAACCAAGAAGGTGGCTTGCTCCTTACTGGCACTTTAGTTTTTGTCCTTAAGAAATTGACTCATCCAGCCTTTGAGCCTGAATGTATGGTCCCTATCAAGTAACAGACTTGGAAAACAGCCCTTCTGATAGCTATCATCTCACTCAGGAGAGTATCAGTAACACACATATTGATGTGCAATCAATCTTTTTTATGTATTTTTACAAGGACAGGGTGACACTTAGAACAAAACCCTCCCTTATGCTAACATAGTGATGAAATCTTCTCTCAGTCAAGCTATCCAGCCTGCTCTCTTTTTCATCAAGCCACATAATATGGGAGAATGAATATTGTATTCTTTGGAGGTGTACAGACAGCTGCAGTATTACAGAACAAAAGATAGTAGTGATTCCAATCAGTTGCTTGTTTTTCAACAAGAAAGGAAGCACTAAGGCCATGTCAGAGAAAATTACCCACATCAGTTGTGTTATTCCTTTCAGGGTAAGATACCTGAAGGGTCTGTTAGGACTTGTACTACTACGGCCACAGCCACAGCTATGACCATCTTTAGAGGAGACACTAAACATGCTGTTTTAGAAGCAACTAATTGGACATCAGTTCAGTTTCTGAAAGGATTACAAGCTGGAATTGTTTTCCAGGGCTACAGCTGAGAATGCTTTAGCCACATACGCTGCAGTCTAACCACTCCATCCCACTCTCTTATATGACACAGCCATGGGAATTGTCCCAGTAGATAGGGGTAATGCAACAGTGATCATGACAAAGAACATAGTACAGTTGTTGAAAACGTGGCACAACAGTACATATTTAAACAGATTGCTGTTGCAATACTATCTCTCTCCCATCATCCTGACCTAGGGTGAGGTACCCATTGCTGTTGCAATACTATCTCTCTCCCATCATCCTGACCTAGGGTGAGGTACCCTAGCCTTAGTATATCATTTTTTTCTTCCCTCTCAGAAAGTGTTGGACCTTCTTAGGTCTGAGGATGGTTTGAGGAGCCATATTTCTACCTACTACAGCACACAAGCACACAAAGGGTCTACTGTATATTCCTCATAGTCAATCCAGGGCCTAAATCCTAACATTTCACTGTTTATTGCCTCATTCCACAGACAAGAATGCTCTAATATGGTGTAAACAGACATTGGTTTATACCAGAGAAGCTCTGATGTTCCAGAGGGGAGGGAATCCACAATGCCTGGGAAGGGAGCTGAGATCTGGAAGTCAGTCCAGACTTTCTGTGGTAGATGTACCAATAGTCAGGACAACTTAAGCAGTGATCTACTTGAAATTCTTCTATTATGGCAAGTAATTATACAACTGTACTTTTTCTAAGTGTTACTGCACATACAGCTATGTTTATCAGTGTAGTATTTGCATTTATCAGATTTGCATGTACCAATATAAAAAATCTTATTTCTTTTCTATTATTCTTTTTCTTTACAGCTGAGAGCAAACATTTGTCTTGTTATGCATTCATAATTTTAAGACATTTGTTTTTTTCACTGTTTTTGATCTTATGGATGCCATAAACCTCATCCTGGTCTATGAATTTAAGGAAAAGGGAAGTCAAGTCCTGTTGTCCTTATTTTAGTTAGCAGAAATTGATATTTGGAAGTTTGTTCTAGTAGTCAGAGCAATTTACAGTTGTTTCTTACATTATTGTCTTATTTCTTCAAATTGGTTAGACCCAACAACAATTCAAATGATAGTTAAGAACCTTTGAAAGTGTATTACTTTACATGTAGTACATACTTTGTTACCATTTTTGTATTAATTTATTTACTTATTTTGCATTACAGTGTAAATTCTGACAGTTATTTCCTCATTAGATAATTTTTAATTATTTTTCTTTGGAGCAAACAGCTAGGTTCTAATCTACTCAGAGAGCAGAAATCCAATTTCCATATTGTAATATTTCACTGGTAACAGATGTCACAGTCCAAGTTTATATCCTGGATGGTATGATTGCTATGGCTAAGAAATAAAGACCTTTTGAGTTTCACTGAAGTTTCATTGTTGCCTAAAAATATTTGGATTTTATTTAAAATTCCCTTGAGGGATATGAGTGAGCAAATGCATTTATTTTATTTAACTGGCACATCATAAGGTAATAAGTACTTATAGTTTAATTGGTGAAAGCTGCCCATCATATCATTGCTAACTTATCAGCTGTCTTAAAGTATCCGCATGTTGCTTGATGTATTAACTTCTGCAGTTGATCCTAGCCTTAAATGATGCACATTTAATGCTATCTGTTTATCTCGCTCTCTCAGTTGTGTCATGATATTTATATTAGGGAAAATAACGAGAGTCAAGAATGTCCAACATAGCTGCCCTCCATTTTCTTTTCTTTTTATCTGTAAACAGCAGGTAAATAAATGTCTATTTTTGTCTTCCTGGTTTGGTTTGGGCCTAACTAACCCTTCCAAATGTACTCATACTACCAGTGGTTCTATTTTTGGATCATAGTCAAATCTTAATTAATTAGAACTTCATTATGACCTTAATTTTCAATACCATTTTTTGAACAAGTCATTTTAGCTCCAGTGTATTTCTTAAACATTTTAACTTTATATTCACTGCTTGGCTATTTATTATCATTGCTGCTGCAGGATTTTAACATGTCTTCTGTGGCTAGAATCCCACACAGTAATATTGGCAAGTAGTTCTTAAATATATCTTCTAAGCTATCACAGAGAATCCACTTCTAGTCAGGAGATGAACATTTTTATACATTTTTTTCCTGAGATGTGTGTATTTATGTTGTATGTTAAAATACTTCTCCTATGAAGTATACCAAAATTGTGAACATAAATTTAAAGTATTTGAAAATAGGTTATGACAGTTTTTATTTTTTCTTCCGCAATATGCAGAATACACATTTAACTGAAAAAATGTGAATATGTCAACTATCAATTTCTTAAGACCTTGGCCATGTTTTTCTTTCTGAAGGAAGATTTTTATCATTTGCTTGTACTCTTCTTAGTTGAAGTCAAACTGTTTCAATTCACTTGCTTATAAGAAATGGTTACAAGAAGGTTTGAATGTACAGAAGTTTTGTAAACTAAGATTAATATTTATAATATGTATCACACATACACATGCACACAGAAACTCACTCACACCTGTCTGGTATAAAACAAGTAACTATCCATATGTTGATTTAAAATATCTGTAGATTGATTATATCATCCAAAATATCTACATTTTGATTCATCATCCTAAGAAAAAATGCAAAACAACTTCCCATAGACTAGAACAGGGAAACATTCCCATACACAAAAACAGGAAACAAGCCCCAGTAATTACGGGGTCAAAATAGACTAAGTTAAAAAAAAAAAAAACAGTGAACCCTCAAAACAGTGATACATGCCATAAACAATCCCTCTCACTTCAATGGAAAAATGTGAAATTTCCAAACCTACACAACATTTGTACAGTTAGGAAAATCACTCAGCTAAGCAATTCATAAAATACACAAAACCAACAATAAAAAATCACTCAGGTAAAAATAAAAAGCAAAACCAGGAGCTCCAAGGGACCAAAACCAAATCTCCAAATTTGAATTTATTTACACAGTTTTTAAAAATGAATAAAATCCACCATCAAATACACTGCCAAAGTATGGTTTAGCGCTTTAGTCAATTAAAGTATGACATCATCAGAACCACACGGAAAGGAACAGCTGAGCAATATATATATAAATTAAAAAGCAATCACACCCCTTCTAACAACCAGTCATAAGTCTTATACATTTAAATTAAGAGAAACCTAAGAAAACATGTTCATAATACATTTTAAAAACAAGAAAAAAAAAATATAAAAATGAACTGACACACAAAGTTTACAACCACGTAACATTTTAAAAGTGTTTACACTTTCTGTGATCTGTCCTTTAATTCACTAACTATGGAGATTGTCTCATTTAAACCAGGGAAAACTATTGTATTGAACCTAAACTGCCAAAACATTTCCTTAGTTAATAACCTGTTTTTCCAATCCTTACAGTATGGTGATATGTTTATTTGTTCCACTATGAAAAATTTAAACTTCTCAAATCCTGTACATATTAATGAATGTCTTGCTAATGCGCTTTTATTGTCATTATATTGAATACTATACGTATGTTGGTATATGCATTTATTAAACGCATTATTAGTCTTGCCAATTTAAAAGGCAGGACATTTCGTGCAAACTGCAAAGTTTATCACTCTTTCTGAAGAGCAATTAAACCTTCCACCCCTGGCATAGTTTTTAACTTCCAAGTATCCAGCCTTCATAGTTGCACTCAATGTAACCACATTGGTTGCAATGTCCATATTTTACCGGGATTGCATACATTTGTATTCTTTTCCTAAATCACTCGGGTACAACACACAAACCAACACAAAAAATAAAAATTATGGCACAACAGTTCCAAAAATGCAAAACTACTTTTATTGGGCACTGTTTTCTCTCCAAACAAAAGACTTCAGCAAAACAGAGAAATGTAAAAGTGATTCATTAAACAGTTTACTAAAACAGCATATGATTCAAATTGACCAATCCAGTGAATTAATGACATTTAGAGCATATTTGTTTACAGAGTGAAGCAAATGTTAATAGGAAACTTTACATTTATGGAGGGAAATGTAGAAGTTGTCTAACTTGCATACACACACAACAATAAATTAAAATATTTATCAGAATATTAATTCTGTATGTATGCAATGTGCACATTAGTGTTTGCACATCAACATGTAAGACTTTACAAACAGGCAAGCTTTGCAATGTCATACTATATGCAGTTCATCTTTCTTGAAGTAGCTTTACAGTATTGATTGAATTGTGTAACACTGTACAAGATGTAGGTGACGTGAACAAAATGTACCAGATTAAAGTATGTATCTTAAAAGTGCTAATATTATTGAAGCTAGCACTAAACTGTGCAGCTTTGCTCTTCATGCAGTTTTAAGAAGAACTGAATCATCAATGGATTGCACAAGGGTTCAAGGTATATTTCTCAAACTCTTAGTGCAAGAAATCTGGACAAAGCCTAAAAATAATGGGGGTATTAAGGCCTAGAAATGGGGTAAGATTTTAAATATGGCCGTTTATAAACTTAGAAATTTGCTATAGTAGCACAATTTGTGTTGGTATGCATTTTTCTGAAGGATATAAAGTCTGAAACTCAAATATCTGTCATTATTTATTGACTTCAACCCTCACCTATTTGCCAGAAAATCCTAAATTTTGTGAGGAACCGACCAAACATATGAGGCAAAAATCTGATATTCTACAGAAATCTGGACAGTTGAGAGGTATAGTTCAGGGGAATCCACATATTTAAGGAACAGCATCTTATTTGCTGTAGCCTGCCATATTTATCACAAAACAGAAGAGTGCAATTGACGTGTAAATAGTGCTGTAAGCAATGTCTGTATGTGTAAATAGCGGTGTCAAAAGTGTTCATAACAATGAAGTTATGAACACATTGGAAATAGTGTAGCACTTCTTTAGCTGCAATAAGTGTTTTACCAAGTTTGAATTGTTACTTTATGGCTAGAAAGGTACCTGATAGATACCTGGCTGTATTAGTAAAATCAGGTTTCTTTTAATGATTTATTGGATGTAATATAAAAAGATGCCTGAGGAAAGCCCATGAGGATAGACTAACAGAGACTATTTCCTAGTGGTGTAGCACCCTGTCAAAGGTATTTTCTGTGCGTTTAATTAAACCACACAAGTTTTTTGTTATTTGGAAGACATTACTTTAACTTCTACCTGTATAAAATACACTTCTCTACTGTTGTAAAGTCTGGTAATCCCAGTTGCATTATCTTCAGTATTGGTGCACTGTGGTGGCCATTTTGTCAATAGTTATTAGTGACAAAACTCCTTAGACCTGTTGCTGCCAACTTGAGTGTCCTTTCTGAAAAAACTAATAGACAGTCATGTGGTGTGCTTTTCCTTTCTTTTTTTTGTACGTGTGGATCTGTGTGCCAAGATGAACACATTAGAGCAGTTACTACAGACTATAGCACCTGCACAAAAGGGATGGTAACGGTAACAAAGTCGATGTCTATCCAAGGACAATGCCACTGTTAAAATAATTTATTCATGAAGTAGACATCAAGGGGTATCATACCACCTTCAAGCAGAATGGCCTCCAAGTGGGATAGGATGGGAGTTAGATGATCATGCCAGGATCTTATCTGTCCACTTAAGTGATGACCTGTCATGAGTATTTATGGACAAAGTTGGGACTGATTGCCATGGCTATGATAAAGTCAACAAGGATTTGCTTGCCACAGCTGTCGTTTCCTCAGTGCCACAAGCTGGATATTTTCCTCATAACAAAATGGTAAAGTCACAATAATATAGCTTAATGAATTTTATTAATTTATGCAGGGATAAACATGATATGAAATGTGACAGAAATGGTAGCAGATGGCAAATTCAAAAAGCCTTTACCTACTCTTCTAAGGAAATGAGTATGCCAGGCTGACATTAAATACTCTGAACATTTTGTTGTGCAAGTAGAAAGTCTTATGCTATGAAACCTTGTCTGTCTGTGAGCAGTTTAGACCTGTCAAGTGTTGGTCACAAACAAAAAAGTAACAGCTGTATGTATCTTCTGTTCAACATGTGGAAAATGGGGCTTGTAGTAGTAATAACACTGACAAACCTGTGAAAACTATAACCTCTAAAAAAGCATACTACTGCTAGTGATGTCATTCTTGTAGAATGTGATATATGTTTTCTAGAATGATTTAAACTGCATTCCCTTACTGTGAGATTGCCAAGTTAATTAAGTGCAATGGTTTAACTGCTAGCAAAGAACAACAAGGACCATTAGACAATATAGTAACACTTCTAAATGAGCAGTATGTTTGTATGTATATAAGAAGAAAGCTATTTTTACCAAAGCAATAGAAATTGCATGCATTCATGGAGATGTGAAATGGTGTCTTATTACTCAAGCAAAAGTACAACTTCCTTTTGGAAAGGTAGCCTCCTCCAGATGCTGTCATTCCAAATTTAATATATGATGGTAATAAGGAAAGATTTTCCTCCACTTTAAATAGGTATGGAATCAGTGGGAAGAAGGAGCTTGTTGAAGAGACCACACTTTCAGTGTGGGGAGAAGAGCCAATAGGTGAATAAGGCTACGGATGTGTCTCTGCCTAATCCAGAAAAAACAGACACATTTTCTCGACTGTATGAATACAGAAAAGATGAAGGCAAACTGGCAGCAATCCTAAACCTACACATAATTTGGCTAGAAATAGAAAGAACGAAAGAGCCTACACCAGTTAAAGAGGTGTGTCAGAATATATAGTCCCACGAAAACAAGTAGAAGGAAAGAAGGGACTTCGATATTAAAATATTTTCTAGCTTACAAGTATTGCAAAGCAGGAAGTGTCAATGTAGACTGAAAATATTGTCATGCATGAAGCTGAAGTGACTAGCAGAACTGAAAATAAGGAGAACTCACCAAAAGTGTATATTCTAAGGAAATGAAGTTAGGAACTATGGAATATGATGCTTGAGTTGAGTTGTCATCAAGCTAAGAAAAAAAGCCACAGAAATGGCGAAGCCTGAGTGATTAAATAAAGCCAACTGTGGGTAAATCTTCAATATACCACACCATGGAGTCGGTTATTGCTATTATACAATGACATTATTTAAGAATAAATTACTTAACTTTCTTAAACAATGTCTTTGTATAATGCCTCCATGGTGCCTCTGTGGTGCCCTTCCATGTTTTTTCAGTATCCTGGGGCTTTGTCTGCTGTACTACGCATGTGCATGTGTATGGGACTTGTGTTGTCACACTTGCACAGGTACATCAGTGCTGTACAAAAGAAACAATGGAGAAAGGAAGATCTCTGTTTCTTTTTTTTTTTATTCAAAATAAAAAAAGGAACGGGAGACTTTTACTGTTTGGGAGAGCCTGGACAGACAAAATAAAAGTATAATCAGGTAAGTTTCTTTAGTTTCACAGAACGTACCTGATTATCCTTTTGTTTTTCTTTGCACCATCATTTGAGGTCTTCTGTTTTCTAATTTGAATAAAAAAAAAGTAAAGTAAAAAATCTATGAGATATACTAATGGAAAATTGTCCAGGTGACTGCACCTTTTTCCATTGGTATATTCTCAGATTTGCAACAGGCATGATGGTTGGGCTGACCAATCAGTGTGCTCGTTTTTGAATATTAATGGCCAGTCACTGAATAATAGGAAATAATTAACCTGGGTATTTTAAGAGGGATAACAGTACTAGTCAGAGTTCTAAACCAATTTCTTTCAGTACAAAACAGAAAAGTAAAAACAGAAAAATAAAATAAAGGGAAGTCTGTAAGCAACCGGTATGTGTATCTAGAGGTAATCTGTGTTTTAAGTTGCCCTTTTGAGAGAGAAAGAAACCCAGAGGCAAAAAATGGCAGTGTGAGAGAAAGATATTAATTCTCTCTTTGGGAGAGGGATAGCAACATAGAGAAGATAATAAAAAGGAAAAGCGAGTGTATATGGATGGACAAAAGAACCTTGAACAGTGCTCTTATGATTTTCCTGCTGAGCCAAAATACAGAAACTTGAAGCAGAAGGGTGAGAGTTCTATGCATTATTAGGAAGAAAAAATACATAGAGAGAGAGAGAGAGAGAGAGAGAGAGAAAGCAATTGACAACAAGGAGTAGTGTTACGAAACCTCAGTGCCAGCGTTGTTAATGTTGGAGGTAGTGTCTTCAACCTCACAACAAGCTGAACTTGATGAAACCCCAGAATAAGCTGAACATCAGGTAACTCAATTATATTTTAAAAAGACATAGTAGAAAGACTACACTTTAAGCAGAGCAAAAGAAAATATAATATAACTAGGTTAGAAGAGGAAGATGCTGGGCAAGATATTTCTACATTCCCACACTTTTAGTTACACAGTGACTTGTTTTACAGAGTAAATAAGCATAAAGAAGAACTGGTATGAAAACTATTTGTGCACAAGCCTTTCAGAAACCTAATGATGAGATTAGCACATAGCCATGTGGGAGAGGAACACCTAGGAATGGATAAGACTGAGGCCATACCTCCCAACCGTGCCAAATTACTCAGTTTCTACCGAGTTTTGGGGTTCAAATGAAGGGGTGCCACAATTCCCGAGTGGCACCTCCTTCATTTCCAAATTTTTTCTTTTGTTTTTTAATTTCCACACTGTTAGAGCTGATGTCATCATGTGCGCGATTATGTCAGCTCCGTCAGGGCTACCAGCCTGCTGGAATTGAGCTCAAGGAGCTCACACATTTCCAACTGGCCTGGCTGCTCAAATGCGAGAGGGAACACCAACAAATGGTTGCTGACTGTTACATTGTGGATCATTATACTCTGCGGCGGAATAAAGAACTCTTTCAAATACGGGAATGGCAATTGCTGTTACAGAATTATCAAGGAAATGAAGGGTGGTGCGGGAACAGCTGTAACTATGCAGCGGAATGAAGACTAACTGAAGAGAACTGCAATGTCAGCGGAATGATGTAAGTTTGTGTGTGTGTGTGTGTGTGTGTGTGTGTGTGTGTGTGTGTGTGTGTGTGTGTGTGTGTGTGATTCACTAAATGATAGCCATTAAGTTTCAGTCTTCCTATTTTTCAGGAAGCTGCTGATTTGGTGTAGTAGTATGTTGCTGTGACTGTAGTGCATAGGGTCCTGGGTTCAAGAATTGCTAGTGAAATGCATGGTGGTAACACAACATTTTATTCTAGCAACTTTACAAAATTATACAAGCAATGTTTAAAATGTGTGCCTGGTAAGTCCCTAGCCACCACTACTTGTAACCTTTGTCCAGATTTTTTGTGCTAGGAGTTTAGAGCTATGGTGAGAAGTAAGAACTGAATTTGTATCCCCCCATTATTGGCTTTGTTTGTCCAGGTTTTTTGAGCTAAGAAGGTTGAGAGCTATGGTGAGAAGTGAGAACTGAATTTGTATTCCCCCATTATTGGCTTTGTCCAGGTTTTTTGTGCTAACAGGTTGAGAGCTATGGTGAGAAGTGAGAAATTAATTTACTAAATGATAGCCATTAAGTTTCAGTCGTCCTATTTTTCAGGAAGCTGCTGATTTGGCGTAGTAGTATGTTGCTCTGACTGTAGTGCATAGGGTCCTGGGTTCAAGACTTGCCAGTGAAAGGCATGGTGGTAAAACAACATTTTATTCTAGCAACTTTACAAAATTATGCAAGCAATCCTTAAAATGTGTCCCTGGTTTTTGACCTCTTCCCCCCCCAAAAAAAATGAAATTGAAAATAAGTGCGAGAAGCTGTGCAAGATGCCTATGGCTTACAGTACTGTCACTCTATTTATAGTGTGGGTGTGGAAGTAGACTTTTATGATGGAAATGTTCCGAATTGGGCAGTTTTGTCATTATTGGTTCGTGCATTTTGTTTCATTGCCTACAGTACAGCCTACTGGAAAAAGGTTCAAACAATAAATTTAAAATGCGCTTTGTCTAACAAGTGTGTTGTATTAGACAAGGAATATAATTTAATAAAGTCAGGAAGGTGTATCAAAGAAAATAACACATGTATGTTTCTTGTTTTGTGTGCAAGGAGCCAATGATTTGAAAACAGCACAAAGGTAATCTTTATCACCACTGGCAAGATGCATTTTATTTGGATGCGGTGTGGGTTTCAATGCTGTTTCAATGAATGTGAGTTTCAAGGTCAGATAAGTTTTAATGCCAAGTCTATTTTCATTGTGAGACAGTATTGCTTTGTTTAGCAGTGTTTGTGCATTGTGCTGTAAAATGTAAAAATAAAATCCAAATAATCATTGTAGAAATAAAGCAGTATGCATGCACACAGTGTTTATGGTAAATGGGGTGAAACAGCCAGGTAATGGGACATTGGAATGGCTGCAGGGGGACTCTAGTGCCATATTTTGGTTGTCTTGTCTTCAGTTTGCATTCAAAAGTTGGTATCCCACAATTCCATCGGAGTGGGTAGGGTTATGCAATTGTGTATGCAAATTATATGTTAATCAGCATACCGATTTGTACCTATTTTTCATGGGCCTCTTACAGATTTTTGAAGTTTCCAGGTTGAGAGGTATGACTGAGGCATGGATCCTACAGAGAATTTACTGGACGAGATAACAAAATACATTTAGAACATATGTGCCAAAAGACAGAATCTCATCCAGGTGTAAAAATCCTTTAATTTCATTGCCTATCCCAGAGGTGTCATTTGAATATATTACAATGGACATTGTGGGGCCATTAGTAAAATCCAGTAATGGATTTCAATTTATTTAGTTTATTTTCTACTATACAGCTAAATACCCCAAACACATTCCATTATGTAAAGCCACTGTTAAATCTATAGCCACTTAGTCAGTCTTGTTGGGTAAGGATACCACGGGAAACACTCACTGATCAGGAAGTTCCTTTTAGTCCAGGGTAATGGACCTGTTGTACCAATGCTTTAAGGTCAAGCAGCTAAAATCCTCAGTGTACTATCTCCAGATGGATGGCTCAATAGAGCATGTTAAGCAAATATTAAAGGCTGTGATATGAAATGTTATTAAGAAAGGTGGCACAAAATGGTACAAGTTAACACTATACCTCCTGTTTGGCATAAGAGAAGTGTCAGACTCCTCAACTGGATTCAGTCATTTTGAAATGTTATATGACTGACATCCTCAGGGATTATTAGATATTGCAAGAGAAACTTAAAAAGAGAACCTCCCATTTAAAAGTTTCTTAGAGCACTATACCATCTTGCAAGACAGTCTGAAAATAGTAATGGATGCTCATTGTACAGGAATACATGGAAACAGCTCAAGCTACACAATGGGGTTTATAACTGAAATACAAGCACCAAGGAAATTAAATCCAAAGTCTGTGTGCTGATTTTAGTCCTCTCAGGGTCCATCTAACATAACAAAGAAAATAAATGCAGCAAACTAGAGTTACACAGACAAGTAATGGCAGTACAGAACAGATATACCAAATTAGCATTCTGAAATCATGGAAGTGTATACAAAATTTAATTAGTTTAAGAGGAGAGGTTTGTGAACCTGTTAAAGAAAGAAAACTGGCCTTTACACATTCACATTTCTGTTATGGAAAAAGGAAGTGTTTTCAGAAGTGTCTGGTACAATAAATTTTGATTCAACATAATAATAAAACTAGTCTAGGAGATACGTTTAACGTAATACCCCATCAAATACCACTGTATAGAAAGGCAGAATATGAAGAAGGAAGAAAAATATTTAAATACTTAACTATGGAAAGGGCATTAGACTCCACTTCCACTCAGTAACCATCTTCCTTCACATTTCAGAGCCTGTGATCACTTCATGCATCCCCAACTCCGATAGTACAAGGTCACTGCAACAAGGCCCAATTCTCGAACATTTTCACTGAGAATATTATCATTGTGAAATGTAAGAAAGTTTAACATGAAGATCTTTTCTGTGTATTAACTAGTCAAATACATGCCTTCCCTGTACTGGAAAGTGGTGTAGACATTTTCTCCAAAGGAGTACTCCTTGCACTATCGCTTACTAAGTGGGCCACTGTCCTTTCCCCTGACCAGTAGATTTCACTGTATATGCCAGTGACTTAGTCTTTCTAGATTCCTGATTTCTGCATTCAATAGATGAAAGAAAACGTGTTCTTCTTTGTGCCTCCTTGTTAATTGCTCTGTATCACCTATAAATTGATTATTCTCTGTAATAATTGACCTGAAGGTGGGAGGGTCACTGTAGTAGGATGTACTGCTAAATTCCCACTCAGTTTGGTCTCCATTTCCACTCAGCCACTGTCTTCCTTCACAGCGCAGGTATGTGTTGTGTTATTATATTTCTATTTGTTATGTGTAGAACAATGGAAAGACATTAATAGTATGCATTTGTATTGATTTCATTAAAGTCAGGTAACCTTTATGTATGTTGAGCCTGTGCCCTTTCACAAGTATGCATACAATTTCATTTGCTGTTGTTATGGTATAATTAACACTCATTTAATGTACTGGTTAACCAAAGGAAGGTTTACTAAGTGATTTTGTTATACTGGGCTTCTCAGTGTAGTGCTATATTCTGATAATTTGCCCTGTACAGCTCTATACACCGTATTACTGTGGTTTCTGTATCAGCATACCTCCTGGTGAGCCTGTTTTGACCTTACATTCATGAACTTTCTTACCATCGCTCTTCTCTTACAATACCCCATGTTCTCTTGCTTTGACTTACTGTGGTTCTTTCTCCATTTCTAGGGATATGTATTAACTGTATTGCCTCCATATAATACTACACTTTAGTACACTTTTTCTCTTTTCTTTTCTTTCAGAGTCAGTGCTCATTTTTTTACCCCTGACTCCAGTACTGCAAGGGCTCTCCACAAGGCCCATCTCGCGAACATTTTCCGTGAGAATATTGTCATTGTACAATGTAAACAATGTTAACATGAGAAGCCTTGCTGTGTATTATTAACTGTAACTATTTAAATACATGCCTACCCTGTGCTGGAAAGTGGCTGCATCATTCCCCCCAAAGGAGTAGTCCTTGAACTCTGAGGATCACTTACTAAGTGGACCACTGTCCTTTTTCTTGATCAGTAGATCATAATGTATATACCAGTTGCTTAGATTCCCTAGATTCCTGGTTTCTGCATTCAGTAAATGAAAAAAAAAAACTCACCTAATTGCCCTGTTATCAACCATAAACTGATTGCTCTCTGTAATATTTGACCTGTGGGTCCAGCATGACATTTTTTACATTTCACATGTGACAGCCATTCCCAATTTCCTATTTTCCAACTTACATCTAACATTTAGCATGATTACCAACAACCTTTCTCCCTCCCGTACTGCTTTGCACTATATCAATTCATGCTCAGACCCCTCCTCAACAATACCTATCCACTGTTCCACATTTCAACCTCTACTTTCCCCCAATAAACCTTCACTAAACTCACTGGACCCCACCCAGTTTGGGTTCGTGAAGGGCCGATCTTGTCTCCTGAACCTGATTGACTTCTTCGAATCAGTCTCCAGAGCCGTGGACGAGGGTAAGACAGCCCACACAGCCTATCTGGACCTTGCCAAGGCCTTTGACACCATCCCCCACTCTGGAATCATAGATAAACTTACTAAGCTGGGCATTAATCCCTATGTCACTCGATGGGTTGCCAACTGGCTTACTGACAGAACCCACACTGTAAAAGTAGCTGACTCCAAATCCAGCTCCAGACAAGTGGAGTACCTCAGGGTTCAGTCCTGGACCTCTCTTGTTTGGCATCTACTTCTCTGAAGTACAGGCCAACACTAAGAGACTCTGGCTAACAAAGTTCGAAGATGACTGCAAACTGGGAGCCATTATTGAATCCCCAAATGATGTCGATACTCTACAAAAGGGCCTTACAGAAACAGATGCTTAGTGCCAGAGCCATGGGCTCAAGCTCAATGCCAAGAAAAGTATAGTTATCCCCTTTGGGAAAAAAAACATGTACCCGTGAATTACCACATAGGTGGCAGTACACTAAACACCGAAAGTGTGATAAGAGACTTAGGGACACACGTGGACAGTGGTCTCACCTTCAATATCCACATCATCACAACAGTCTGGAAATCCTTCTATGTGGCACACCTCATCACTAAGGGCTTTTTATCCAGAAAAAAGGAGGTCATTGTCTCACTGTACTCATCCCTCATTAGACCCATTATAGAATACAACGCCCCATTTGGTATGTACACCTCAAGACATCTGCAACAACTGGAAAGGCCACAGAAATACCTCACTAAAAGAATCACAGGCCTAAAGCAGATGCCTTATGCTGACCGCCTTAAAAAACTCCAGCTATATTCTGTCGCATATCGTCTACTCCGAGGCGCTCTCTGCTTAACATACAAGGCCATGTCAAACCCAGAGCTGTTGGACATGCTACACTTAAAGAAATCCCAATCCCTCAGAGCCACACGCTCCAGGGATCTAAACCTTGTCATCACAATAAACATGCTGGAGGGATAGGTTCCTGACCCAGAGACTCCCCAGACTCTGGAATAGACTGCCCATACATGTCAAGCAGAGCACCTCTTTGGCCATCTTCAAAAGGAACCTTGATGACTGGATGAGAGAAAGGAAATTCACCCCAGGGATCATGTCAGTCGCCCTGCTAGACATGGGTCCAGGAAAGTAAAGAGTGTGGGAAGAAATAGCCAAGGAATTGTTATGGCTAGGCTTGTATAGGCCCTAGGGCCGATAGCCTAGTACCAACCTATGAACTACTTCCTATTTTAACTAAATTCTCATAACTCTATCCTTTCACACCCCTCTATTTCTTACCTTTCAGAAACATAAGACAAGATAACAGGGTAAAGTAACTCTAGTTATAATAATTTCACCTTTAAACCTGTGCCCATATCCTACAGAAAACTACTTTTAAACCAACTCAAACAATGCTCTACTTCAGTTGATGGCCTTCCAAGCATGTACCTTAAAATAACAGCTAATAGCATTGCTTAATGACTTCCACGGTGGTGCAGCGGTAGCATTGTTGCCTCACAGCAAGAGGTTCTCCCATTCGATTCTCGGCTTGTGTTGGGAGTGCCTTCTGTGTGGAGTCTGCATGTCCTCCCCACGATCGAGTGGGCATTCGAAAGACATACGTTAAATGGGTACGCCTTTGTTGAAGGTTGGGCATCGGGCTGGCAACTCGACACCATAAAAACTAACTGCCAATCATTAGCGGACCGGAGTTCCGCTGTGGCGACCCCTAATCGAGAAAAGCCAAAAGACAAACAACAACAGTATTGCCTATCCTGTCTCAATGCTTTTCAATAGGTCAAACCAAGAATCCTACTTTCCCTCTCTTTGGAAAAACAATCACTCATTAGCCCTTTATACAAAGGAAAATATTCAGAAGACATCACTAAATTTAGACCTATAGTAATCTTATCCCCCTCTCCAAAATACATGAAAAATTTATTCAAAAACAATTGCTAAACTATCTCTTGCAAGAAGAACTCTTATCCCACACACAACATGGGATCTGTTCCTTCCATATTACGAACACTATACTTCTAGGCTTTACAGATAATGTCAATAAAGCCAGAGATAATAGCAAACAAGTCTTATTTTTAGACTTGTGTAAAGCCTTTGACATAATCTGTTTCAGCCAACTTCTACTTCAAATGTCCTTACTTGGTCTATCTCAGCCCACCCTTCTGTGGTTTAAAAGCTACTTGTTCATTAGGTATCATTCAGTAAAATGGCTCTCCACCCTCCCTCAACACCTTCCAGTCACTACCGGTGTACCACAAGTCTCTATTCTTATTCCCCTCCTCTTTAACGTTCTTACTAACAAACACTTTCCACACATCTACACAACAAGCCTCCCTAATTCAATATGCATATGACTACACACTCATATACACATAGGACAACCTGACACTTCAGAATATTACTCAGGAAGCATTAACATTGACTGAAACATTGTTTTTTACTCACAATTCATGCTCAACCCCCCCCCCCAAAAAAAAATAAACTACTATTTTCCATAAATCACTCATCAAAAATAAAATTTTAAATTTTCTCTCTTAGTAATACAACCACTTACCAGTTCTCATAGCAAATTATGATGATAATGATAAAATTAGCCAACATATGGTTCTTGTACCTCCTTCCTGAATTGTATGAATTTGCTCTTTTTCTGCAGTTCTTGGTGATATATGTACAATATGTTTGTTATTGTTGGAATTATTCCTACTCTCAATATTGCTTTGGAGATTCTCAGTGGTTTTTGCATTCTCATTCTGTTTTAATTGCAATCAGTGCAAATATATTACACTTGAAAATAAATGTGTGTGGTTTATAAGAAAACATATTTACCAGGAAGGCTTGATTACAATGCAAAGTGTATTGTATATGCTGTGTACTGTACTTGTAAGAAAATAAAATAAGGTTATTACAAGGTAAGCAAATGCATTTATTTGTGAAGAAAGATTAATATTTTATGCAAACATTTATGTAGTTCTGTGAGTTGTAAATGTTTTTTTCATTTGTGATGACTGATCAAGTGAAATACATTGAACAACAAATCTGATGCAGAAATTGGAATGAGCATTGTTAGCAGGTGGGTCTACTTCTAAATTTCAAACTTACAGAACTTTGAATTTCTTATGGTTGAGACCATAAGGTCGAAGTTGTGAAACTTCAAACTGTTTAAATGGAGATTGCCATACAGTGCAGAATGGTATATTTACTGTTTTTCTCGCTGTAGTGAGATCTCAGAGTTGGTATATTTAATGAGCAGGGGGTGTGGGGTGCAGGAAGGGTTTGCCCCTCTGCAAAAATGCAAAAAATATATATATATTTTTTTTTTATTTAAATTCCGAAGTTTCAGAACTTTGATGTTAAGTTCTCAACCATAAGAAATTCAAAGTTGTGAAAGTTTGAAATTTGGAAGTAGACCTGGGCAGGTATATTTAAATGACAAAGTGAATTACAAATGTATTTAGGAAACATTGCAGCATAGCAATTAATTTTGTGTAACTTCATGTGATTTTCTTGTGAAAAGCCATGTGATATGTGTATGTTACTTAATGTTTTCTAAATCTGTTTTTCCGTGACATTTTCACATTCTGATCAAGTCTTGTAAGATGAATGTGCGCATGCAATTTTTAGTATTAAAGTTGTTTCATGTTAATTAAGTTTTGTTATGTTTTTAGTACTCAGTGTTCATAAAGCAGAGAAGCAAATCCTGGCTAAGTTGCAACTCCATTTCGGGAGGCACACGCACACACACACACACACACACACACACACACACACACACACACACACACACACACACACACACACACACACACACACACACACACACACACACCACATACATATCTATAAGGAATTTACAGTCCCACCAGTTCATCCCATGTGTATTTGGTATTTGGGAGGAAACTGAAGGCCCCATAGAAAACCCATTTGGACAGGAGGAGGGCTTGCAAATTGCACATACAAGAGATGCCAGTTGGCAAACACAACAGAGAATGGCGTTTTGTGAGACAGATATATTAACTGCTGCACCACTGTAGCACTCATAATACAATCACAGACATAATTTCTACATCATGGCTGACATTTCATATGACAGACTATTCCAACAGTACAAAGCTGTAACTATACCCATGATGCAAGCCATCACCTTTTACAGTTTCAGAATTTGTCCCTGGTGTATGTACAACATCCACATGCTGACAAATGTCATGCTCATGTTTTAAACATACTGGACACCTTGCCCCACCCCTTTTGATTCAAAACAAAGCAATGCACCAGATGCGTTATTATTTACCAGATTTCTATACAGACATCTGGAGAAATGTCCTTAGTTTTACACATAATAAGCATAATTAAAACAATCCTAGTACAAATACATATGGTTCAATATTGAAATGAAAATGCATATATATATGTGTGTGTGTGTGTGTGTGTGTGTGTGTGTGTGTGTGTATATATATATATATATATATATATATATATATATATATATATATATATATAGGGTTCCTATCACAAAATTGAACATTAAGAATGCCGAATACCGGAAGGATGAACTTGGTAGTTGAAAAGGTGAGAATGTCGAAGTCGCGGAAACCCGAATTCTTTCCCAGGGAAAGAATTCGGTTGGCCGTTTCTGCGACTTCAGCATTTTTGGACTGGGTCCACATAAGTGTACGAACAGGTAGTGACAGACTTTAGGGTTATGGTGCGGGTCAGTTAAGTGTGCAATAGTGACGGACTTTAGGGTTAGGGCGTGGGTCAGGTAAGTGTGCGATAGTGATGGACTTTAGGGTTAGTGCATGGGTCAGGTAAGTGTGCGATAGTGACGGACTTTAGGGTTAGGGCTGGGTTAGGGATAGTGCATAGATAGTGGTGTATGTTAGGTTTAGTGTAGGTTTTGAAGGTGTTTGATGTGATTGTGTTGTGTGTGTTTTTCGAAACAGCAAATTTTTTCCCTGGGAAAATATTTGCTGTTTTGAAGTTTCAATATTATCCAAATTCAATCTTCCAAGTTCGAACTTATGGTGTTCAACATTTTGGAAATTCAATTTCATGATATAGACCTTACACACACACACACACACACACACACACACACACACACACACACACACACACACACACACACACACACACAATGCTATTTGGAGCATATAGCTTGCTATAGTATTGTCCTGTGGGTGAGAGAAATGCAGTTATGCAGCCAATACTATCTTACATATGTCTTTAGCTACAGTGTATCAGACACAAGGACTGGAAGGACCACATTTTAATTACTTAATATAGCAGTCACACCTCACTAAAGTATGCGTTTCCCTGCAAAGTAGCAGCACCACTTAGTCACCACTACTAATACAAAACAAACCTTCAACAGTAACTAACAAGCAGAATACTACATTACACAGGAACGTGCCAGTGTAAACAGTTATATATGGCTTCCTGAGCATATTATATCTATATCTATCTATCTATATATATATATATATATATATATATATATATATAGCTCTCTCTCTCTCTCTCTCTCTATATATATATATATATATATATATGTGTGTGTGTGTGTGTGTGTGTGTGTGTGTGTGTGTGTGTGTGTGTGTGTGTGTGTGTGTGTGTGTGTGTGTGTGCGTGTGTGTATGTGAGTGTGGTGCTGCAAGTAAGCCGAGGAAACTGTTGTGCCGCGTGGTAAAGTTGCTGTAAATTGCTGTTCTATGATGTACTCATAGTTAAAATGAATACTTGAAAATGGCTGCCAGCATACAGACTTGCAGATTTAGCCACTAAACAGACATCGTTCTTCCCCCTTCACAAGGTATACAAAAAGCAATATCTACTGTCCTGCTACTTCAACAGATGGCTGCACACTCAACCATCCGTGGTCTAATGTTACATATTCACTCAGATGAATCAAATTTAAAAATCCCTGCTCTCAACTGCTGCAGTTTTCTGCATAAAACTGTAATGACGTATATACATCTGTGTGAAAAAATCGCTACAAAACAAATCTCCAGGCACATATGACATGTGATGTGATGTTTCTTGCCTATTAATGCATACAGTACAGCACCTCCCCCTACAGGATGGGTGTTTAACAAAAAAAAAAATGGATTTGGTATATGGACATTTTATTAATTTCATCCATCCAAAGGTCAGGGGTTTTACCATCACTGGGTGGAACACATTTTTGTATCATTATGATGCTGTACTGCAGTATGTAATGTCTAGAAATGGAATAGGCACCCAAATCACTCTGGAAGAAATTAACAGCTCCAACCATCCATACTTTGGGTGTTACAGAAAATGGAAAGTGAAAACTCAGATCATAACAATGCAACAACCAAGTGCAAAGGAAGATTTTTGGGTCTCCTGTTTACCACCCACATAAATGCTAATCATGAGTTTATTGAATGCAGTTTTGGAAATTCTAGAATAGAAATAAAGAAAGAAGTTTTCTTTAGTAGTATAACATTAAAGCAAACAAAGCTCAGTAGATACTGCTGAAGCTAGCCGAGGAACAAACAGCAAAACCACGAAAAGAAATCTTCTGCATAATCCTGAACAGTCAGGGAAAGAAAATTCACATCCAGACGTCTGGAATGCAGAAGATTTGAAATATGGTCATACTGAAGCTTTATGTGATTACTTTGTTACGATCTGAAGAAGGCTATTACAGCCGAAAGCGCTCATCATTTCTGTTTGTTTTTTGAATAAAGTGGTTGTTTTATCCATAGATGTGTCCAGCATAAGTGTTTTATCAGCAGAGAACAAGCCGTGGTGTTTAGCCGAAAATTTATTTTCATAGTATCATAACAATAGTTAGCTACACAAACCTGTAAAAATCTTTCCCAGATTTAACTCACAATGTTTCAGTAGTCATCTGATTTTTTTAAACATTTAAAGGACTCTCAAAATGCCTACTTGTTAGTCTAGACCATAAAAACTGTAAAACATAGTCCCATTCAATTTCAATCCTCAGATCGCTTTATATTGCAGAAATGACACAAAATGATGATATGAAAAAAAATTGAAGTGGTGTACATAAAATAAGTATAGCAATAACAGTAGCCATTCAGCCCTGGAATCATTGAGTTGTAACTCAGTGTACAAGAAATACCAAATGCAATCTCTTAGTAATATTTAGTGTAATGAGAAGCAAGTTTATTTGCTAGATATTGTTTGCATTTAATGATGATAACAGTAATTCCCAAATATTAGTAATAATAAAACTAAAGTTGGAGAATGAAGAAAATATATAAACTAGGTGAATGGTAATTCACACAAAAGCAATATTATATTGCCTCGGTCAGTCCTTGTTGATTTTAATTAAGAAAGTACTGAGAAAGCAGGCTTAGTCTAAGCACTGGCTTCTTCCCAGCTGAATGGAAAATGGCCACCGTTATCCCATTGCACAAAGGTGTTTCTTCTACTGACCCTGAGAACTATAGACCTATTAGCCTGACTAGCCTTAGCTGCAAGGCCATGGAGCAAATCATCATAGACCTTATCAACAAAGATATAGGTGATCTCCAAACATTTGGTCCTACTCAGTTTGGATTTGTCAAAGGGAGATCATGCCTGTTAAACCTGGTGGACTTCTTCTAGACAGTCACCAAGGCCCTGGATGAGGGGAAATCTGTGCATACAGCCTACCTAGACTTAGCTAAGGCTTTTGACACTATCCCCCATTCAGGCATCATTGATAAACTCACCCAGCTAGGTATCAACCCTTATATCATTAGATGGGTTGCTAACTGGCTCACTGATAGAACCCATATAGTCAAAATGGGGGACTCCACCTCCAACAGTAGGCCTGTAACCAGTGGTGTTCCACAGGGTTCAGTCCTGGGACATGTACTATTTGGAATCTACCTCTCAGAAGTACAAGCAAAAACTAACAGTCTGTGGCTGACAAAGTTTGCTGATGACTGCAAACTGGGAGCAGTTATTGTATCTCCAAATAATGTCAGCATCCTACAAGAGGGTCTTACACAAACAAATGATTAGTGCCAAAGTCTTGGCCTTAAAATCAATGCAAAAAATGTATTATCATCCCTTTCCATAAGAGCAATATTCCTGCTAACTACTACATCAATAGCAACACCTTAAGTATGCAGTCACTGATGAAAGACCTGGGCACACAGGTTGACAGCAAACTTACCTTTGATCATCATGTCTTCATAGTGGTAAGAAGGCATTCTATATAGCTCATCTCATAAGTAAGGGCATTGCCTCCAGAAAAAAAGAAGTTACAACCTCCCTTTACTCTTCCCTCATCAGGCCAATAATTCAGTACAGCGCCCCTTATGGTATGTACCTTTCCAAGCATCTGCAGCAATTGGAGGGACCATAAAAGTTCCTCACAAGGAAATTTCAAGGTTTTCAGCGTCTGTCCTATGTGGATCATCTGAAATCACTGTCACTCTTTTCTGTTTCATACAGACTACTCAGAGGTGATCTCTGCCTTGCATATAAGGCAAACTCTGACCCTGCTTTATTGGAAATGGTGCATATCCGCAAGTCAAACAGTACACAGGTTACTCGCTGTAAAGACCTTAACCTGGTATGTGACATTAAGAGAACCTGCTGGAGGGACATATTTGTCTTCCAGAGGTTACCACACCTTTGGAACAGACTCCCACTTCATGTCAAACAGCGCACCTCATTAGCACTCTTTAAATGCAATCTGGACAATTGGATGGATAACAATAAATTCACCCTGGGGCTTCCATCTGTGTCCCTCTTGGGCAGGGGCAATAGGTGCTGATTGTGGAAATAAGGGTAGAACTTGGCTAGGCTTGTAAGGGCCCTAGGGCCATTAGCCTAGTAACTTCCTATGATCCTATGAAAATTAATGCATGGGCAGAGTCAACAAACTAGCACAGTATATTCACAAGGCAGAGACTTTGGATCTGGCCTGTGCACGCTTAAAAGAAAACAATGAATTGTTGAGACTGTATTAGAAAAATAAGGTGAGTGAGGTACAGGCATTAAGTTCATCAAAGTGTTTTAAAACATATGGACAATTAAGACATTAGTTTATCCTCTAAATTTCTTACCTAAGTTCTAATCTGTGCATCATCTGTAATATGGAGAGTCATTTAGCAGCTCTTTTATTGTTTCTGAATATATTAAAGACTTACTAAAAATAAAATGCGTACATGAATTAATAAAAATAACACAATCTGTGAATAAATTGGTACTGAGAATGAAATAATTAGTTTATAAGTTCGTCATTTATGCCACATTGTTGCTGTGCATTTTCTTTGTTTTAAAAAGCAGTCCTAAGTGACATGAAATAACAAAAGATGCATTTGTTCTCTAGGAGAAATGATAGTTTGACAAGTGCAAAGCACGCTGATCTCTAACACCTGGAGAATGAGGTTTTATTGATGGTTTAAACCTATGGATAAGGAAGGTGGTGGTGTGGGCTTGACAACAGTATTGTTTTGCTGAGACCTGCAAACAGTTGAAAACTAATAAATGCTTTCTATTATCTGAAGATTGTATACTGATGTGGCAAGCGACATATATCCCGTTTTGTTAGTTATAACAAAGATTACTAGCAGCTGATTTTATTAAAGAAAAATTTTTTTTTAATTTGATTTGAAAAATACATACAATTTCTTCCAAATCAACTGAAGTCTGACAGTGAGAAAATTGCTCATCTATGTGTTAGTACGCATTGTGGCACACTCTATCCTGTAAATGATTTAACTTCTCTGAAAGGGTAAAGGAGGCTGTAAACAGTGGCTATGTGGTACACATAGTACATCTTGATTTTGGCACCAAGGCCTTCAAACTATTCCTTTTGGTGCCATCATGCAGAAGCTAAACGCATTAAACATTGACCCATATATATAGTAACATAGCAAAATGGGTGAAAGACAGAACCCACACAGTGTGAATTGCAGGAAGCTGTTTAGAATGCAATGAAAATGACCAGCAATGCCCCTTGAGGCTCAGTGCTTGGACCTCTCCCTTTTAACCTTCTCAGATCTCCAAGCAAAATAATAAAACCTATGGTTAACATAATTTCTTGATGACTGAAAAATGGCTTGTTTTGTTAAGTCACCCTCTGACTCCAGTGTAAACTTTCCCTTGCTGTACTAAAAATGGACTCAAACTACATACACATGTACCCATTTGTTAACCAGCTAGACCCACTGGATGCACAATCCCTTTTTAGGAGTGATCTGGGAGGAATGTCTAGTTAAGTGACTTGCTTAAGGTCACACAGTAAGCAAATGAGGGCTTAGGGAATCAAACCTTGTACCAAAGAAACTAGCAATCACACCTTTAACTCAAAAAAGTTTAGTATTGTCTGTTTTGGCAGGCAATCCATCCCCTCATTATACTACATAGGCACTGTATAGCTTACAAATGAAAATGCAGTCAGGGACCTAGGAGCATAGGTTGATAACTCCCTCTGTTTTGACCAGCATGTGACACTGGCTGTCAGGAATGGCATATATTTAACACAGATGTTTGCAAAAGGAATATATTTAAGATTTAAAGAAGTAATACTTCCCCTACATTCAGCATTGATAAGACTAAGAAATGAGTACAATATCCCCCTCAGGATGCATCTCACTAAACACATCAATCAATTAGAAAGACCCCAAAAATTCGTAACCAAAAAGATAACAGGCCTGAAGTCCCTAAGCTGTCAAAAAGCTGGATGCTTTGTTCCTTTATTCGGTGTCTTGTAGGCTTTTGAGAGGAGATCTCTGTCTCACTTACTGTGCCATAAAAGATCCCATTGACTTGTAGCTACTGCATCTCTGCAATTCCAATGACTGAGAGAACCAAGGACCTAAATTTTCACCAACAAATAAACAAAACATGATGGAGGGGGGGGTACAGGTTTGTAACTCAGAACTTCATAAGTCCATGGAATAAACTCCTCTTGCATGTTTAGTAAAATGACTTACTAACTTACTTTAAACATAATCTAACTGATTGGATGATTGTTCACAAATGTACTCTAGGATTGACTGCTATGGATAAAAGAAGTGTATTCTGTGGAAGGGTAATGACAAGGGGTAAATAGTCATGAGACTAAATGGTTTTGGAATGTCTATAAATTCTAAATCTACGAAAAATTGTACTTATTTTACATACATATGATTGGTCACTTGGAGTGGCTGGAAAGTTGGGCCAGATGCTAAGATTCAGTAAGCTCATTGTCAGTCAAATCAAGCAGACCCTAAATCTGAAGTAGCCATTCATTTTAAGTCTTATGAAGAGCAGTTATCAGAACACAACAGAGCTTTTTATTGCACAGTCTTGACAGAACTGCTGTATTTAAAGGGTAAGTCCAAGTCTTTAGCATAGAAGGATAGATTTTCCATCAGTATCAGGAAGATGGGTAAACTTAGAGCTCTCTTACAAAGCCACAATGTTCCAGTGTTATTGTTAAGATCTGGACCTCACAAGATGTCATAAAGAGCCTTACTCCATTCAGTCCTGGTGAAAAGTAGTTTATCACCAAAATGAGATTCCATCTGCCATTTCAACTGAATCAGACTTTTACATCCTCTGACATGTATATTTTGTGCCCTGGTTAATCCACCATTCTCACATCTTTCACAAAGTGATATTTATTTATTTATTTATGGCAAGGAGTGAATTCCTGACTTTGGTAGAGAGAAGCCTTTGGGAAGTTTAAATCCACCCCCATTGAATGTAGATCTAAATCTTTAAAATAAGTAAACTTCTTGGTGAGTCAGAAATTTCCACACAAGGGTCTATTAGACAGAGGAAGCCTCAAAGGTATAAACAAGTAGAGCAAGTTAAGAGTAGGTAAAATAAACTAAAGTTTTAATTAGGACTACAGACCAAGGATCTAATCATCTATATAGCTAACCTGATAAAACCCCTTTTATTAAAATATCCCAACCCACACATTATGTTAGAATACACTCCTGCTGGAATTGTACTAAATAGTGACAACTTTTGAGTTTTTTTCGCTTAATTGCTATTCATTTTGGGGTATATTATTATTTAATAATTAAGTAACTGGACTGGGTAACCATTTGAAATGTTGGCACCTGCTTGAAAAAGTCCAGAAATACATAGACTGAATGGTCTAAAGATTGGACTTCCATATACCAAGTCTGAAATGCCATTTCTTGGAATATTCCCTTTTCTCCAATGTATGGTGAACTTGGAGTTGGTATATATAAGTTTAGGTGTGTAGGGGGCTTGCCCCCCACATAGGGTGGGCACAGGGGGTCTTGCCTCCCCCCTGCAAATTATAAGTTTTAAGGAAAAGAGGTATCTTCAAGATTTGCTCATCTCCTGTGTTTTTGGTCTTTTTTTTTTGGTATGTGGACACTCAACAATTCAAGTGCCGACATTTCAATAGGGAGCTGGTGGACTGGTCATCATGCAAAGTGAAGAGCACAAAATAAATAAATACATGAACAGTAGCACATCGTACACAGCATATTCCGCAAAACATACACAAAGTTTGCTGGATGTGTTCATAGGTTCATAGGTGTTTACTAGGTTAACGACCACAAGGGCCTTTTTAAGCCTAGCCGTGCATCCCAAATCTCCAACAAGTTCTGATACCCTTGATAAGTGTAAGCAGGGGCTTGGGAGATGAAACATTTACAAGCGGGGGCTTGGGAGATGAACCATATACAGTTTGCCTGTGTCCATTACAGACATAGGTGGCAAGCCAGGGATGAATTTCCTGTTGCCCATCCAATTGTCCAAGTTGCACTTGAATGGGGTTAGGAAGGAACTCTGCTTCACATGAATGGGAAGCCTGTTCCAGAGAAGCAGTAGTGTCTGGGATAAATACCTGTCTCTCCAGGTCCTATTTATATCACAGGCAAGGTTTAAGTCTTTAGAATGGGTAATTCTGGTGCTGTTTGTTTTGTGGATATGCAGGAGGTTCATCAGAGTGGGGTCTGACAATGCCCTGTATTCCAGGCAAGATCTCCCACAACAGCCTGTAGGAGACAGAATACAGTGATATGGCCTTGAGTTGGTCTGCATAGGACATTTTACTTACACTCTGTATTCTTTTAGTGAGGAACCTCTGTGGGCATTCCAATTGTTAGATATGCTTGGTTAAGTACATACCAAAGGGGGCATTGTACTCAATGACAGGTCTGATGAATACCAAATACAGTGGAACAATGACTTCCTTGGACCTAGATGCCATACCTTTGTTTATAAGTTGCGCAACATAGAATGATTTCCTCACTACTGTAGACATGAGATGGTCAAAGGCTAGATTACTGTCTGTGTGTCCCTAAGTCCCTGACTATTGGGTCAACTCTAACTCTTACACAAGTTGTTTGTCTGTGTCAGTCCTTCTTGGAGAACATTTGAGTCAGTGTGGGATTGAATGACAACTCCTAATTTCAAAAAACATCCTAATTTGCAATCATCTGGACATTTAGTCAGCCAGACACCAGTGACCACTCCTAATTTCAAAAAACATCCTAATTTGCAATCATCTGGAACTTTAGTCAGACAGACACCAATGACCTTGGCCTTGACTTCAGAGAAGTAAATGCCAAAAAGGAGCGGTCCAAGGAAGGATCCCTGAGGAACTCCACTTGTGACTGGCCTCTTTGCTGAGGTGGACTCCCCAATTCTAACTTCCTGGGTCCTGTTTGTGAGCCAGTTTGCTATCCGCTGGGTGACATGTGGGTTTATACCTAACCTCTTGAGTTTGTCAACAATGCCTGAGTCGGTTATTGTGTCAAATGCTTTGGCCAGTTCAAGGTAGGCAGTGTGTGAACCATTTTCCCCTTATTCATTGCTTTGTAGACCTTCTCAAAGAAGTCCACCAGGTTGAGTAGGCATGACCTGCCCTTGACCAAACCAAACTGGATTGGGTCCAGTGTTTGGAGGTGTACTATATCATTATTGATCATTTCCATGATAATTCTTTCAGTGGCTTTGCATATAGGACTAGTGAGACTTAAGGATATGTAGTTTCCAGGGTCTACAGATGGCCCAGCTTTGTGCACAGGGATGACTGTTGGTGTTCTCCATTCATGGGGCACAAAGCCTGCTTGGAGGTTATAGTTAAATAGCAATTCCACAGCCCCTGATAGGTCATGTTTCATGCTATTTAGAAGGCATCCTGGGATATTGTCTAAGCCTACTGATGCAGTGTTCTTGGCCTTAGGCAGATCATTAAGGACCTTTTCCCTAGTGATAGCAAAGGGGGTTATATTCAATGGTATTTCCTGAGGGAAGGTTGGGGGGGTAAAGTTCTAGATGAATTTATCAGCCAGGAGGTTTGCTATATCTTCTGGGTCAGAATAGGTGGCTCCATTTACCATGAGCTCTGCACACAATTGTGTACTGCCTTTGAGGTTGTGTTCAGAGCTAAAGAATGCTTTGTGGTTGTCCTTGGCCTGGGAGGCCAAACTTACTTCAAATTTGGCTTTGGCAGAGTTTATTTGTCCTCTGAGTTGTTTGGTTAGTTTGTTGAGAGTGCTTTCAAACTGCTGGGTGCTGCACCTCCTAATTTTTGCCATGATTTTCTTCCTTCTGTTATGCATCCTATTGATTTTGTGATTCCACCAGCGTGGCTTGTTTTTTTGGAGTTTTTATTTATTTATTTATTTAATTAGTTCTGTACTTCTTCCTGGTGGGTACAGCTGCCTCTATGCAACTATTAGCATGCTTTTAAAGAGTTTCTAAGAACAGTTCTGCATAGGCAGCAGTTTTCAGGGTTTACAGGGGCTTGAAATTTTGCCAAGTTCTGACTTATTAGCAGGAGGTTAGCCTTAGAGTAGTTCCTGAATATTCCAGGTTTAGCTGGGGGGGTCTAGGTTTTAGTTTTCCTTCAAAGGAGACCACTTTGTGGTCTGACCTTACCAAGGAAGACATTATGCTAGGGAGTATGCAGCACTCCCATATTAGTTCACCTGATTCATTATGGTTGCACCCCTGGTTGGTGTATTGACAATCAGGTCAACAGTGAGTATTAACAATGCACAGTTAACAGAGTTTACAATGCAATAAATCAGTCAGAGCATATTGCAAAATGTTACCATACATGATAATAAATGAAGTTACTAGTTATGTATATTATGAAGTATGTTACGGAGCTGTCATAGCAAACTGTTTGGGAGAGCTAATACTTTAAGTATTATGTCCTAAACTCCTGCACTTCATTTTTAAGAAATAAATGGTCATTTACCTTTAGTATTTAGACTTTCTACAGTATTCTGTTTAAAGACTTATTATGATTAATCACCATTTCATTTAATCAACATACAATTAATCACCACTGAAACATCAGCATAGATCATATGTAAGTACTAGGCTAGCTGCCCTTACTGGTCATTTTAAGCCTAGTCAACTTCCTTTTTTCTGCTCAAAATAAACTGTCCCCTTTGGATATAGATTGGCCTCACCCATCCTGTACTCTGTAGTTATGTATTACCCCTAATAAGAATAACTGGGATCATACCATAGATTATTTGAGGGGACCCATGCATGTGATAAAGCATTTTGGAGCTGCCTCTGTCCATTAGTAGCATAGGGGAAGTCCTGGGATAAATTTTAATTTAAAGTTTGATACACCTTCAAAAAAAATCACATTCCAAAGTAATGACAATGAGCACATCATACATTAGTACTAAACAACTGTATGGCAAGGCTCCTCCTGCAGCCCCTGATATTATGGAAAGCCCCCTACACCCAGATCTATATATATCATCAAGTAATGGTTATTTATTTTTATAACACGGTTATGTCAGGTCCTTAAATCTTATTTATGCTGCATTAAAGAATTAGAAGAAAGACACTTTTTTTTCTGTTCTCTAAATTCATTGTGAAATAACATCTTTGACAAAGAGAAATTTAACATACTGGAAGTGCTGTCTGTCTGGTGACATTTTGTGACATAAGGTAGTGTTACACAACTGCTTGTAGTATTACAACTTTAAAAGTAGACCCATAAATATATTCGGCTTATAAAAACAGAATTTTGACATTTCCACAATAAAGGGATGTGTTTATTCATATTGTGTAAATGGTACATAAAATGTGTGGCATTTGGCTTCACTGCATCCAATATGACCTGAGCACTGATATGTTTGATGATCGTGGTGTCGCTGCTATAGCCGACATTTTATATTGTGTAAGTGTGACTTGCTTCTGGTAAATTATCTTCCCAAAATTGATGTTTCAATTGTCTGACATCATCAGAATTGGACTGTGGATCTCCTCTTTAATGGGAATAATTAACAGTACTACTACTAATCATTGTGAGAAGTTTGCGCTGTGCGAAAAGTAAAAAATTACATATGTATTGTGATACTGTATATTAATTAAAGGATATTAGTGGTAAGAGATATAGAACCAGCTAAATAAAACTGCAAAAATTCTCTTAAGGAAAAGGATACAGCAGTAGAGTTCGACAATAACCTTTTCAGGTGAAGGTGGGTAGGATCACTCAAACGTCAAACTGAGAGTAGAGCCTCCTTCTTTAGTGTATCACACAGGCATACTGTCGTCTGTGTCAAGTGAAGCTTTAAAACAGATAGCTAGACTGCTGCAAGGAACCAGTTCAGCTTCAACACAATTAAGCCTTGTTAAAATCTTAAAACAAAGGATAATTACAGGACATTAGGGTTAACATAGGATACAGAAGGACAAATAAATTAAAATGTCAGCTAATCAAAAACATTCATAGTTCTAGAAGGATTTCATTAGTCTGTTGTTTTTATATAAAGTTACAAAGTATTTAATTCAGTAATTTTCACTACAAGGAGATTAAATGTTTTGATGAACCACAGTACTTCCTGAAGCCACATTATCATTAAACCATGTTGATATCTTGTTCGGCCTGTATGTCTATATGAGCTTCAGACTATGCTTTTCTGACACTGCTCACATTTTTAATTGATGTGTACTATATTCACTAGGATAGCATTATTTTTATGACTTGACAATTTGTTTTATAATCATCATTTCTGCTCTTCTTGCCAAGTTTCATAATGCCACATTTATGGACAATAAATAGAAGACACAGTGCTACTGTACTATGTGTCCATTTTTTGCAGACTGTTCTGAAGAACTTCACCATCTTTTATTGAAGCAGTTATTGGCATATCCACAACCCATAGCTGGGTGGAAGAGTTTACAAAAATGAAGTCAACCAAAAGTGTCCTCCGGGACACCACATCAAGATAAACAAGTAACCACTCTACTGGCATTGGGTCCTGTTGCCTAGCCTGTGTTTCATTGATTGAATTACATATGGTTTATTTTATGTTATTAATTTAACTATTACCATATGCGGAATAGTTTTGACTGTTTTAATCAAGGTAAGATAATTAACATATGTTGCCAACCCTTCATCAGGTGCTGTTGTCATCTCTTCAAAGTACAACATAAGATTCAAAAGGCAAGATATCCCATTAACAAACCCATTAGATGTAACAACAAGAATGGCTTCTGTTGCAATGAAATGTAATTGATGTTATCTCTTTAAGTGTGAATGTGATGTCATCGGGACATGTGGCCCTAAATTTTTTTTTAAATTGTAGCACTTCAGTTTTATACTAGACCTGATGAAGCGGTTTGTGAAAGCTTTTTAGCTTGTCTTTTGTTAAAGTTATTTGATCAAGAATACGATCCATGTTTGGTGAAGCCGTTCTTGTTAAATTTTCTGTGTGTTGCTTTTGACTACAGATTTACCAACTGAAGCTCTTCTTTTAGAGGATTATTAACAAACCTACGCTCTTCCACATCTTATGGAAGCTGGTCATTTGTGCCTTTCTGGATGCCATCTGTGTTTAGTGAAGTTGATCTGAATAAATCATCACCCCAAGATTCAAAAGGCTGTTCATTATGATTCTCTCTACAATTTTGCATACAATACTGATGAGGCTGATGTACATAGACTTGTTACAGTCTCATCTAACTTACACAATATTTTTGAACCAGTTTCACCACAGCATGTCATAGCGTGAGTCTAGATGCTAACACAAGCAATGGGGGTTTTAGTTATGGTGCCACTTTTTCTGTATAGAAAACCACTAATTATGTGTTTGCTCCCATGAAACCTGAATTTTTATTTGTGCATGTGCTAGAAGTCAAGATGTCTATAGTTATATAAGAGATGCCTCCTTTGTGTTTATAAATCTCTGACATAAGTCTTATTGTGAAGTCTGAACATTTTGTCTGTAACTACATTTGGTATGCATTGGTAACCTGTTATGATCACAATTCTTCCTTTTTAATTTTGTGATAAAAAACACCATATTACTGCTTTAATCCTTTTAAGATAAAACTGAGTTTATAGTTAAAAGCATAGCATTTAGAACTCTGCACAGATCTTATCATTATTAGAAAAAATAAATTAATCCAGCATCCTACTACAGAAATGTTGCAGTCTCCTTCTCTGAAGGGTTAAGTAAGGAAGCTTATCTTATATCATTTGTGAACCAACAAACCTAGGAACACTAGCATAAGTCCAGGAATTTGGATGTGTCTTAACTCTTCCTATGCAATATGGTTATAATTTCAGTGTGAGCAGATGTTAGGACATGAATAGATGGTTCTTCTCCCAGTGTCCTCTAGCATTGTATCTAAGTCAGCACTGTGTTTTTCCTCTTTTTGTTTTTTTTTTTGCTGACACTCAAGCACATTTGAACTTAAAAGCCAGCAATAAAAGTGCAGTGTGGATAGATATTAGCAAATCTTTAGCCACAATATCAAAGTGATCTTCTGTTGTCTGGCATACTGATCTTGTGAACAATTGCTATATACAACTTTATGTCACTGACCACTTGTGCTGAGGATGGGCTAGTGAAGTTCAAGTAATATAGCAGAGCAACAGACTACAATCATCATTGGACAGATGAACTATTTCAACAGAGCAATGATAAGCTCTACTGCTGACTCCTTAAATCAGTACATTGTCTTGTGTGTGTGTAGAAAGCTAACATAAAAATAGCTTGAGAGGAAGAAGAATGACTCAGGAAGTAAAGAACGATGAAGGATAGATGAAATGGGGAGAGAAAGGGCTTATGTATTCAACCTGCAAGGAGGTGGTGTAGTTTAGGAAGCTATGTGGAGGAACAGCATGTGTGGTGAACTGAGAATGTGCAAACTTTAAAGTCAAGTATGAGAGTTTTGAGAGGGTGGTGAGCTGGCTACTCATGGGACTGTGAATCAAGACAGACTGTCACACATGAGTAGGCATGAGCGTAGAAGACAGCACTGGGAAAGGAAGGTAGACAGGAGGAAAGTTGGCGAGAGTAGAAATTTGGCAGAGTTAGTTGAAGGCTGGGTTACAAGAAGAAGCATACAGGAGGTAGAGTGAAGGACAGCAAAGGATATGTGATAGAGATGAAGGAAGCAGGGAAGTGATGTCCTTCATGAGTGAGGTTAACTGAGAGGAGGAGGAGCAAGCTGCCGAGAAGGTACATGGTGAAGATGAAGTATGGACAGAATTAATAGGAAGGGAGGAGGGGAACATAAAATCAGAGATGTTCTAGACAAGATGTTTATATGTGGGAAAGTAGGAGGGAAAGAGCTAGGAGGAGCTTGGTAGACAGTCAAAATTCAGGTAGAAAGTCAAGTCAGTTAGGGGAGGAGGTTGTGAGGAGAGCAATGCATGGCTAGCTCTTGGCTAGAAGGAACGGGGCGGGGTCCAATAGTGTAAAACTCATTTACCAAGGGTATTGAATGGGGACCAGGGGAAAGGAGGAATGTAATGAAACTGGAAAGAGTCATATACCCAAGCTTTACCAAGATTGGTCAAGTATTACCTAAAAGGATCAGAAAAGAAAGGAAGCAATCACTATTCTGCAGAATACAGGGAAGAAGATCTGTTGATAACCCAGAGAAACATAGTTTGACTAATAGCTCAGATTCAGGAAAGACAGGAATGGAAGGTGAATGTAAGCCACTTCTACTGGCTCACCCATCATGGGGTAGAAGAGTTTGTGGTCTTTTTCAGCCAAATGGCAACACTGATGGTCAAAATAGGGTATGTGATCTTGGAGTTCTGAGTCCATAATAGTAGCCCTCATATTTTTATATGTTGTAGCATGCACATGCTAGAAAAGTGCATAAAACACCCCCATGGAAACAAATTACTCATCAGTCACTAGAAGACAGGATGATGAGCCTAACTACAAAAACTTGTGATGGTTGCCTTTGTAATGGCTCCAGAGAAAGGGGCAGCTAGTAATCACCCAGCAACAGAGGAGAAATTTAATGAAAACTGGAGCTCGCACACATAGTGGTGTACAGAGGAACAAATGACTTGGTGAAAGGGCCAATGCAAAGAGCAGTAGGAAGGGCTAAAGTGACTGTATGTATGAGCTGTAGTTTGGGAAAATAGTTATTCTGTTAGACATGCTACCTGTACCAAGGGCTAGCAGTTTCAGGAAGGAGTATATCAGGCAGTTGAACTTCTACTTCAGTGAATGGGGTTAAGAGCAGGAGATTAAAATGCTGGGTTGGTGTTGGAGGGCTCTGGAGGATGAGATGATGTTTAGCAGGAACAGATTCCATCACAGCCCTCTAGCTGACAGCATTGTTAAGATAAGACATGGAAAGATACATTAGTAAAACTGTACTTTTAAACTCAGAAGGGAAACAGAAAAATTTCCAGGGAGTGGTAAAGGATGAATAAGGATATGCAAAGCTAGGAAGGAGGGAAGGTATAGACAATGGACTAAAGGTGGACAAAGCCTAAGTAGATAAAGAAGGGGGTAGGGGCCATGTATAGGTGCTGACAGGAGCCAAGTGAGGAAAGTAACACAAAGGCATGAAATAATAAAGATGGAGCAGGGGAAAGATGGAAATAACACAGGAGATAGAGAAATTGGGGAAATAGGAAGGCAGTGGAATTGCCAAAAGGAAAACACTAGAAAAGAAGGTATGCCAATGATGAAGAAGGGAAAATGTTCTGACTACCCCTCAAGAGACACAGGATCAATCAGCAGCTTCGGTGCTTGATGATATGGCAGGGGAAGATAGGTGTGCCCATCCTGAGTGGAGGTGGTAGGTCCTGCCAAGTCTTAGCCACCGTTATCTGATATGATCACTGACACAGGGCAAGAATTGCATCATATGGGTGAGGAACAGTACAGCAAAGATATTGACAAGACCATCCAAAGCATGATGGTGGCCCTTTATAACCAAGCAGTGGGAGAATAGCACAAGTTGTTGCAGGACAGTAAGCAGTCCCTGTAGTGACATAGATAGCCACATCACCACTCTCAGGAGAGGAATCTCCCATGAGCTCATTGACTGTGCTATGAGAGTCAGGTGGTGGGGAGTAGACCAGCTTACTGGTCCTGGAGGGCAGCCTACCCTCTTCATGGAAAAAAGCCCCTTCCCCCACAGTGGCACTTTTACATTTCACTCTAGTGCCTGCCAAGTGGAAGTGCGCCTTTGCACATTGAATTCCCCTTGGTTTCCTGCATTATTTGCACACAGTAGCATATTTTCACTAGGCTCAAGCTTCACATCCAATGTTGTCACTAGGTTTCACCCATGTGGCAAACCGTAGCTGCCTCCTTGTCATCAGGATGAGTGACCAAGCAATGGCCACTCACTCCCATCCTCCTCTGTCAGGTTCTATTTATGCATGAACCTCTGTTCAAAGTTGGGTCACCTGTGATGTAGTTAGGGTGTTGTCTGTCAAGTTGTTCTGGCTAATCGTGATGTTTGGACAGACTTAATATAGTTACAATCTCATTCTGTTGGCATTCTGTAGTATGATAAAATAAATATTATGATGTGATATAATATTATATAATACACTGTACGATATAATTCAATGATACATGCTCATGGATAGTAATATTTTTAATGCAAAGAGTAATGAACATATGCATGTCAAAGTTAGGTATAATAGTTTATATGAACTTGTGTCTTTAAATTGAATGCCAAGCAATCAAAAGCCTAACAAATGAAAAAAAATGACAACTACAGTAGTCAGTAGAAAAATTCAGTTGGACTGCACAAACAGAAAAAAAAAAGAAACTGCATTACTCAGTAGAAAACCTCTTTTGGATTGGACACACAAAGAGAATAACTGAAAACAATATTTTTCCAAAATGCACTCCTCCCTGCACTTTACATGCTGTTATGTAAAATATGCTAACTTAACAATCGTGCACATATGAAGAAAGGACGAAGGCTACCCAAATGGAAAGCTCTCCCTGCACTATAAGCCACACAGTGTGATCACAAATCAGTGAAAACATAGCTGCTGTTCAGCACACCATTAAGTGCTGAAACCTATCAACAATACTTTTGCACATCTGTTACTTACATCTAATCATAGTTTGCACATCTGTTACTTAAATCTAATCATAGTTTGCTCAAGAACTTTAAAAGTGCAACATTCATAGAGACTATCATTTAATTTAATGGATAGCACGCATGAGCTTTGATAGAAAGGTCTTAACAGAGATTTGCTTCCAATTTGCAACACACTGCCGCGTCATCACCACAGAATTTGAAAGTTTTTTGTGCATGGGATTGTATAAGGTGTACTGCAGTGATATAGTGCAGTGCTCAATGTGATGTGGAATTTCTGTGGCTGCAGTGGCTATAAATGGGGGTCATGCTAAGGTGTCATTATGTGGATTAACTTGTCCACCATGTGTGACAACAGATAAGCACATTGGGCAGTGCTTGTGTTATGCTATGACTCTGTCCATCTACTTTGCTGACCACATCCCATTGAGTTCTTCCTAGGATTTTCAGTCAGTTTTTTTGCAGTGTGTTTGTTCCTAGCTTGCAGTATGTTTTATCAGTGACATGAACACTTCCAAAATAGATCGGATGACAATATTTATATAAGTGCTACACACACAATGTAGTTGGTTATTAGGTCACTAGCAATATCTTCAGCATATTTCTCCTACCCAGAATGTGTCTGCCTTACAAAGTAATCTTCTGTCCAATTCTGTTTGAGATGCCCCAGTAGTGCAGTGAACCTTGGCTCCCTAATACAGAGGATGATGGCAAAGAAGGGCAGATGTCGGGCGCATTACAGAATGAGGCTGTGGTAAATGTGACAGTGTGTGTGATGGAGATATTGTGATATGCATGCATGTGGACAATACTAGTGACCTTTTGTAGACCAATGACTGACTTGCAGTGGCTGCCCATATAGGGTATCAGTGGGACAGGGTTATTGTTGCCATCAAGGGTTCACTGCTGTCAGTGATGTACACTGATTATCAATTGATTTCATGCAGCTTGTTCATATGACCCAGAGGAGCCATGACGAAATGTCAGTGCTTGAACAATTTTGGGAGGCTGCCTTCCACAGTGTAGGACTCTATTTAAGAACTGCTTATAGTCGTAACAGATGTATGCGTGCTTTCACATTTCTTATGTGCCTGCATTATGCCCCAGTTCTTTTTGTTTGCTGTGAATGGTAGAAATCTTACTACTTTCATGTGCCTGTCACATATGCATTCTGCATTGCCAGCCCCATCTGCTGCCTGTCACATTGTTTCTTGTAACACTTGCTTTCCTACATTTAGAATAAAAAAGGCTTTACTTCTGAAAATATGCCGCTTTCCTGTTCCATTTCCATGCTGCTTTCGCAGTTTTACTTAGGAAAGTGACATTTATTTACTTATAGGTTCATGGGTTCATAGATATGTACTAGGCTAACAACTTGTTTTGGAAGTTGATTTTACTAGATAACTAGAACCAGCAGACAGATGTATTACAACTGAAACTGATTCACCTGATTACCTTTATGGTGAACTTGCAGTATTTGGTACTTCACGGAGACATTTTCTGGAATTGTTTTTGTAGTTTGAGTCAGTGACCGTAGTTCTCAGACATTCAACTGATGTGTAACATATGACTGCTCTCTGGTTGGTACTTGTGCTACCCTCCTGTACTAACGGGTTTCCTAAAGTCCCGATACAAATGTCTGTATGACATTCCATTTGCCAAACCCAATTTCTAGTGTCATCCTTTTGCCCTGATACTTTGAAGTCCTTTGAAATACTGAGGAATGTTAAATTAAATTCTAGTCTATGATGTCCAGGCAACACACACACACACACACACACACACACACACACACACACACACACACCATGATGTGAAGAGAATTCGCCCTCATACCCTATGATGCCCAGGGAACCCTGTCTGCACGCGCGCACACATAGACACACACACACACACACACACACACACACACACACACACACACACACACACACACACACACATACACACACACACACACACACACACACACACACACACACACACACACACACACACACATACACACACACACTGTTCGTTGTCTCCTAGCCACTAATTCATCCTAACTTACTCTTCAGATAGTTTAACTTTAATGCCTGTTGTCCTTCATAATATTTAGTGTTAGCAATCCAGCAGCCTAGACTTCTTCCACCACTCAGGCAGTGAGTATTTGGGGGAGTTGTTCACATAAAAACGATCAAATGTTCCTGAAGTGATAAACAATCACATACATAGAGTCTTGATAGTCTACAGATCACAATATTGCAAAATAATGAATACTGAATACAACACAGAAATACCCCACCATCTTTTTCTGTGAGGGCCAAAGACTCCCACCTCAAAAAACTGATGTGCATCTGCATTTCCTTAAGTTACATTTTAGACTGCAAATGCAGAACATCTTGCTGAATTAAACAGTTTTCTTAGTGTGATGGCTTCTGTTGAAAAACACATTTTAATTGATAAAGGGCACTTTTAAGCTACACACATCAGCAAATCTTCTTTCTCCACATATTTTTTAGCAAATGAAATACTGCTCTCTTATACATGCATGCCTGGTTATTGACTGGTCAAGCACTGCTCATTGTATTTAGCTCTGCGTTGACACTGATAAAAGTATAATTGGTTTCCAGTTCCTGATGGGGTTGTGGTATTTGGTCAGATACACGATAGCTAAGTAATGCACTTATCTGAAATTATTTTTCCTCAAGTGACACCACTGAGATTGGCATTTGCCTTTGCCACAAGGAGCAATGATGATGAAATTGATTATGCATATTAAACTCTGAGGTGCAGGGGGTGAAGCAATCTGCAAAACAATGTGGAGGCTTGTCTCCCTTTCAAAACATTTCACCTTAGAAATTTATGTTGACCATGCTTTTTCCTAGAGCAACATAGTTTATGGCAAACAGACATTGTTCCAGGGCTTGCATCTTTTGGCCTCACGGTTTATATTTCTGCAACAAATATGAAAAAAAAAACAAAAAAAAAAAAAAACAAAAAAAAAAAATAGGAGCTCCTTTTAAACCTTGATTTTATTCAGAAAGAATACAGCTGGGTACCATATATGCACTAAGCATACTTGTCTGACTGAAGACTGCTGGAACGGGGCTCGGTTTTTAGCTGTTTTATTGGTTAATTGGTTAATTTGTTTAAATCAGTTTGCTCGTTTGCTACTGTTATATTAAAAAAAATTGCACTTTATTCATCTTCTTTTACTGTATGTGTGTTTTTTTCCAACTTTATTACTTTATTTTGCTTTTGCTGCCTATTCTTAAAAGTACTTAATTGTATTTACTCTGCTGCATTTATTACTGCTTGTTAGTAGCCTGATTAGATTGCAACTGTTATTCTAAGCCTTTTGGTTTAAGCACTTGGGCTTCAGGCCAGTTGTTTTACAGTAAGAAGGTTTGTGGTCTACACTCTTGTGGCAGGACAGGTAGCTTATATCCTTCTAAGTTGGGAGTTGCTGATTGAAGGCTTAGTGTCTGTTATTCTAAAAGTGTCTTAGTTCTGGTTTAAGCACTTGGGCTTCAGGCCAGTTATTTTACATTAAGAAGGTTTGTGGTCTGCACTCTTGTGGGAGGAGAGGGTAGATTCTGCCCTTCTGAGCTTGGAATTTCTGGTTAAAAGTTTATTGTGCCTGCTTATTTGAACTGTTTCTTTCTGAAATTGGTGCACTTTGTTTGCTGTAGCACAGACTAGATTCAGACCTGCTGAATTTACCTTTGTTTGTATAACTTGAGCACTAATCCAGGCCATCTTTTTTTGGAGAAAATTCCCCTGCACCCTAGTGGCAGAAGAGTGCAGCTAGAACTTGTCTGATTGAAGACTGCTGGAACATGGCTCAGTTTTGAGCTTTTTTACTGGTTAATTGGTTAATTTGTTTAAATCAGTTTGCTCGTTTGCTACTGTTATAGTTAACAAAAAAAAAAAGTTCTAGCTTGTTTTCCCGCCTTTCCTGTTATTAGAGTAGTCCAGCTACAGATTTGCTGTATTCAGGACTGTATTGTAGTTTCTGAGTTCCCCAGACCTTTATGTGTTAGAGGGAAACCTCTCTGCTTAACAGTGGGAGTGGTAAGCACTAGGTAGCCTATCTACCACACGAAGTGTGGTTTCTAGCTCCCTTTTAACTTTCTGCTTTAAAAGTCTGTGTTTGCACGGGTTTGTGCACTGTGCAGTGCTACTAAGCTAGGGTAAACTATTACCAGTGCCAGAAAGTCTGCTCTTCAATTTTTCCCTTAGATCTTGCTAGTTCTTGTCTCTTTTGCATTTAACTAGCTTATTCACATAGCACTTCATCTGGTTTCTTATAGCAATTATTGTAGCACACATAAGTGCTAACAGCACTAAACGTTCTTTAAGGAAACATCTCCAGTACTTATTAATAATGAGCATCCCTCTTGGCATGTCTAAAGGTCAGTTACCTGTGCTTTCTCCTATTAACCTGGTGAACTTGGGCATTCTGAGGCAGTGTAGCAACTGCCTCATGTACACAGACAACCCTTTCCTCTTACTTCCCAACACTCAGACTTGAGAGAGATGCACTTGTGTATCCAAACTGGAAGACATGCACTCTCCAGGCAAGACCGGACTAGCTGGTCAAGAGGAAAAGGTTGACAGCTGCACCACACCACATGGAACACATAGCTCTCCAGAACACCCACCATCACAGCTATCACATAAAAACAAAAAAGACATACCCACCTTCGCGGAGGCTCTCAATAGAAATCTGCCCAGCTCAACCACCACAACACAGCACAAATCACAAGACACATAGCTCATGTACACAGTGTGCCCCTCAACCTAAGCCCCTAAGGCAAAACAGCTTGCCCAATACACAAATCATAGGTGACTTGATAGTGACACACACTGATGTCCCACTCACTAGGTTGAATAAGGAGAAGGTAACAGTCAGCTGTCTGTCAGTGCCAGGATCTGACACATAACACATGCACTCAGGTCACTCCACAACAAGTGCAAGTTTAACTCTGTCATTGTCCATGTGGGTGTGAATGACCTGAGATATACCTCCCTGGACTACATGAAAAGATTCATGGTGGAGCTCTTGGATTATGTGGCCCAGGAAGGTATGACACTAGCCCTGAGCAATATCCTACCATCACCCAGAATGATACCGCAGTACAAGCAGAAAATGACTGACTTCAACAACTAGCTAAGTTTCTGGTGTCATTCTAAGGGGATCCAATATCTGTCTGCTTGGGATGATATGATTGACAGACCTTGGTGCTTTGCCAAAGATGGCCTGCATCTGTCACCCCTAGGTTTCCGGATACTGGCTAAGGCTCTTGCCACCCCTATAGTGCCTTTTTTAGGTGGTGTTCCAAAGACCAGATTTCCACTGTAACAGCTATAAATAAATGCAATCTGAGGGTCATGCTGCTCAATGCTAGAAGCCTAAATCTCAAGATGCACTCACTCGAAGCACTCCTTAAAATGGAGAACATCATTTGTGCTGTAATGGAGACCTGGTTTAAAGCAGCAGGAAGCACCCCTGCACTACCAGGCTATAACTCATTCCACACCTTTCAGCCCCAAAAAATGGACTGAAGCTCCAAAGGCAGTGGCGTCTCCATATTCATAAAGGATATGCACATCTCCAGACTAGTAGCCCAGCATAATGCATCTGAAATACTTCAGGTACAACTAACAGTAGGTAAGACGGCGATTTAGGTCGTAGCCTGCTATAGGTCCCCAACCATGTCCCAGGACTCTCACTGCACGTTCCTAAGCACCCTTGAAACTATTAGGGTCCAACCCAACACTCTCATATTGGGTGACTTCAACTACCACTCCATCAACTGAGAAAACTACTCATGCAGCAATACACTTGCCCAACGCTTCCTGGAATTCATTAATTCCAATGCACTGGACCAGCTCATTCTTTCCCCCACTAAAGGAAGCAACATCCTTGACCTGGTTATTACTAACATGGGCAACTGTTGCTCAACACCAATAGTGAATTCCTCCCTGGTTAGATCCGACCACAAACTAATTATCATGAAAATACACATCTCACCCACACCTCTAGCAAAGGTAACCACCATGAAAAACTTCTCCAAAGTTGACTTTAGGCTCCTAAAAACAGAGGTGGCTAACTTCATGGCACCCATGCAAATGGAAAATAGCTGCATGACTGCTGAATCATACACCAATGCACTGTATGAACATGTACATAAATGCATGGAACTAGCCATACCCAACAGAACCAAGATGCTTCTACAAAAAAAGGAAGCCAATCTGGTGGTCCACTGCCATTAATAAACTCTACAACAGAAGGAAGAAACTGTTGCAGAAAAGGTGAAGTCCCAAGACTGGAACAACTCTCTTACTAGTCTCAACAAAAAGTTGAGATCCCTCATGAAAACCTCTAAAGCTAGCTATGAAGGCAGAATTGTGGCAGACACTAAAAACAACCACAAAGCCTTCTACAGTTATATCAAGAATCCCTACGGCAATACCCAGGTTTTCTCTGAGTTACTGCACAATGGTACCTCATATACTGAGCCCACAGATATTGCCAACATACTGGAAGACAGATTCAGTTCCAACTTTACCCCTCTCCCCCCAAAGGACCATTCACAATACTGGAAGAATGCCAGGCACCCAGCATTACTACAGCACAGGTTAAAGCTGCTTTGACCAAGGCCAAGTATACAGCTTCCATGGGACCTGACAATATCCCTGGCTGTGTTCTACATGAACTACAAAGTGAACTGGCACCACACCTGTGTGCCCTGTTCAATCACAGCCTCACCTCAGGCTTTGTTCCTACAGACTGGTGCACTGCTACAGTCATCCCTCTCCATAAAGGAGGAGTGACTACAGACACTGGGAATTATCACCCCATTAGCCTGACGAGTCTGATATGTAAGGCTATGGAACACATCATCATGGACCTAATTAACAATGATATACGGAATCTCCAAACTCTGGATCCCAGGCAATTTGGTTTTGTAAAGGGTAGATCATGCCTGCTCAACCTGGTTGTCTTCTTTGAGTCAGTCACCAGAGCTGTGGATGAGGGCAAGGCAGTTAATACAGCCTACCTTGATCTGGCCAAGGCCTTTGAAACCATTCCCCACTCAGGAATTATTGATAGACTCATCAAACTAGGCATCAACCCCTATATCACTAGATGGGTTGCAAACTGGCTCACAGACAGAACCCACAGTGTAAAAGTAGCAGATTCCAAGTCAGACTGCCGACCAGTCACAAGTAGAGTCCCACAGGGATTGGTCCTGGGTCCTCTCCTGTTTGGCATCTACTTGTCAGAAGACCAGGCCAACACGAAGGGACTCTGGTTAACAAAGTTTGCAAATGATTGCAAGTTGGGAGCTATTATTAACTCCCCAAGTGATGTTGACATCCTACAGAAAGGCCTCACTGAGACCAACGACTGGTGTCAGAAGTTCAGAACCATGGCCTTAAGCTCAATGCCAAAAAATGTGTTGCCATCCCCCTTGGGAAAAACCCAATTCCCTTGAATTACCACATCGATGGTAGTCCACTGAACACAGAAGACGTTATAAGAGATCTGGGAACACAGGTTGACAGCAACCTTTCTTTTGACCATCACATTGCCAGTGTAGTCAGAAAGTCCTTCTATGTGGCACATCTCATTACTAAGGGTTTTGCATCCAGAAAGAAAGAGGTCATTGTCCCCCTCTACTCTTCCCTCATTAGGCCATTCATCGAGTACAATTCCCCATTTGGCATGTACCTCTCTAGACACCTGCAACAACTGGAGAGGCCACAAAAGTACCTCACAAAGAGGATCCTAGGCCTTAAATACTTGTCCAGTATGGACAGACTCAAAAAACTCCAACTATTCTCTGTCTCATATCGCCTACTTAGAGCCGATCTCTGCTTGACTTACAAAGCCATGTCTGACCCAGCTCTGTTAGAAATGCTACATCTAAAGAAATCCCATTCCCTCCCCACCACATGCTCCAGAGACCTCAACCTCATTACCACAATCAACAGAACATGCTGGAGGGACAGGTTCATAACCCAGAGACTGCCTATGTTCTGGAATAGACTTCCCATACAAGTCAAGCAGAGCACCTCACTGACTCTCTTCAAGAGAAATCTTGATGAGTGGATGGGAAATAGAAAATTTACCCTGGGGATCACTCCAGTGGCTCTACTCGACAGAGGCACTGGGACCTAAGGTCGGGTGGCACAATGCCAGGGTAATCCTATGGTCTAGGCTTGTAAATGCTCCAGGGTCATTGGCCTAGTACACACCTATGAACCTAAGAACAATTTGACCCTGTTCACACATTTCAACTAAAAAGAAAAATTTGTATGTAATAATTCATATAACAGAATGCTGTTATCAAATGACAAGCTGGGAGGCCTTTTTGCTACAAAACAACACATGGGATCAAGAATTAGCAACAAACACTGTATAGCTTGCTACTTCTGTATCTAAAAAATAGTTCTTTTAATATTGAACCCTGGAGCCTTTACAAGCCTAGCCCATAGAAGTGCCCTGGCATCATGCCGCCGTTAGTTCCAGGTGCTTCTATCAAGTAGAGCCACTGGAGTGATCCCCGGGGTGAACTTTCTATTTTCCATCCACTCATCATGATTTCTCTTGAAAAGGGCCGGTGAGGTGGTCTGCTTGACATGTATGGGAAGTCTATTCCAGAGCATGGGCAGTCTCTGGGTTAGTTAGTGAGTTTTTCTATGATTCCTGAGTGGGGAATGGTATCAAAGGCCTTGGCCAGATCAAGGTAGGCTGCATGAACTACCTTGCCTTCATCCATAGCTCTGTTGGCTGACTCAAAAAAGTCGACCAAGTTGAGCAGGCATGATCTACCCTTCACAAAACCAAACTGTGTAGGACCCAGAGTTTTGAGATTCCCTATATCCTTGTTTATTAGGTCCATGCTGATGCATTCCATAGCTTTGCATATCAGATTCATCAGGCTAATGGAGCAATAGTTCCTAGGGTCTGTAGTCGCTCTTCCTTTGTGGAGAGGGATGACTGTAGCAGTGCGTCATTTGGTAGGGACAAAGCCTGAGGTGAGGCTGTAATTGAACATGGCACACAGGTGAGGTGCCAGTTCACTCTGTAGTTCATGTAAAACATAGCCAGGGATATTGTCAGGTCCCATAGAAGCTGTATTCTTGGCCTTGGACAGTGCTATTTTAACCTATGCAGCAGTAATACTGGGTGCCTGGCAATCTACTGGTATTGCGATTGGTCCTTTGGGGGAGGAGAGAGGGGTAAAGTTGGTACTGAATCTGTCAGCCATTATTTTGGCAATATTTGTTGGCTCGGTATAGGAGGTACCATTGTGTAGTAGCTCAGAGCAAATCTGGGTATTGCTGTGGAGCTTCTTTACATAACTATAGAAGGCCTTGTGGTTGTCTTTACTATCTGCTGCAATTCTGTTTTCATAGCTAGCTTTAGAGGATTTGATGAGGGTTCTCAACTTTTTGTTGAGGCTTATAAGGGAGTTTTTCCAGTCTTTAGACTTTACCTTATTCCGCATCAGTTTCCTCCTTCTGTTGTAGAGTTTGTTTTATGGCAGAGGAGCACCAGATTGGCTTCCTTTTTTGGGGGGAGAATGTCTTGGTTCTATTGGGTATGGCGAGATCCATGCATTTGTATATGTGTTCGTAGAGTGCATTGGTGTATGATTTGGTGATCATGCAACTATTCTCCATTTGCATGGGTGCCGTGAAGTCAGCCATGTCTGTTTTTATGAGCCCAAATTTAGATTTGGAGAAGTTTTTCATGGTGGTTACCTTTGTGGGGGTGGGGGGTGGAGGGATGTAGATTTCCAAGGTGATTAGTTTGTGATTGGATCTTACCAGGGAGGAGCTGACTATTGGTGTAGAGCAATGGTTGCCCATGTTAGTAATGACCAGGTAAAGGATGTCGCTACCTCTAGTGGGGCTAAGAACGAGCTGATCCAGGGCATTGGAATTCATGAATTCCAGGAAACATTGAGCAAGTGTATTGGTACATGAGTAGTTTTCCCAGTTAATGGAGGGGTAGTTGAAGTCACCCAGTATGAGAGTGTTAGGTTGGAGCTTAATATTTGTCAAAGAAACAGCAAAGGTTCCAAGCATGGCTTAGTTCAAAATATTTAATGGGTACAAAAAATACACAGGGTAAGCGCTTTCATGGACCAAAGCTCCACTTCATCAGATCATAATAAAGCATGTCAGCAGTTAACTCAACACTTAAACCGGTTTCATCCAATACAAACCAAGTTTGAGAGTGATGTAATAATTGGCATTAATTAATACAAATGTACAAAAAAAATACCTCTACCGGTATTAGCAGCTCAAGCAACGACGTTGACTGATTCAGCAGGTGGTTCCAATTCTTCTTTTTTACTGAAAGAACCAGTAAAAATACGAAGGAGATCGAGGAATCGGTTTCAGAATCCCAGGATAAGATGGATTCAGAGCGAGGAAGACACAGCAAGGACAGTGAAAAGAACCAAACAGGTTTAGTATACAACATTTCATCTATTGTGTTAACTGAGACACAGACTGCAGTTCTGAATAGAGGCTTGACTTTTGTACCAGCACAGTTGGCAGTTTTAACTGATGTCCTACAAGATTTACACATGTTTGGCAGGACTTTAACTTTGAAAACAATGTTTAAGGATGCTGTGTGTAATGATAGTGTTTTTAAGAAACCTAGTGTATTTGTACCCCCCCCCCCAACTCTACTATTGATTTGTTTACAGAGGACTGTGGGAGGCAAGTGAGACAAAAATTTTTAGACAAACAGAATGATTGTTTTTTTAACTTGACTAGTGATGGGAGGCAGGCTTTATCTGAGTTGAAATGTTTAAATAGTGTTGAAGTAAGACCAGCTGATAAAGGTGGAGCCATAGTTGTGTTGGACAAATGCTTGTATATCTCATTGATGATGGAATTATTAACAGACACAGACACCTATGTTCCCATACCGTTGTATACTTTGACAGGTGTTAGAGAGAAAGTTGAGTTTTTAATATTTGATCTATTGATTACTGGTTTAATAACAGAGCCGTTGTTTGAGTATTTTAAAGTCAACAATCCCATCACCCCTATGCTATATGGGCTCCCCAAGATACACAAAGATCTTTATAGACCACCTGTGAGACCTATTGTGCCCAGCAGGGGCTGGCTTACAGAACCGTTGTCTATTTTTGTGGAGAAAAATCTACATACTGTTTTGAATAAGTGTGAAACTGTTTTAAAGGATACAAAAGATTTCCTTGCTCAGCTGTCTGGCCAACTTGGTAATATTAATTGTACATGCTTCTTTGTTACACTAGACATCGCTTCACTCTTTACTGTGATACCGAATGAATGGGGAATAGAGAGTGTTAGGTCTCTATTACACACACACAATGTATCTAATGACAAGGGCAGACTGATTTGCAGTCTTTTGGAAATCATTCTGGAGAACAATGTGTTCATTTTCAATGAAGTACATTACTTGCAGAAGGTTGGCGTGGCTATGGGCACAGCTTATGCAAACAGCTACGCCAACCTGGCTCTGGTAGGATGGGAGACACAACATGTACTTACAAATGACAGATACAGCTCCTCAGTTGTTTGGTATGTACGGTTTGTGGACAATGTTTTTTTGCTTTGGCAAGGGATGGAGCATTTACTGTTGGAGTTCATTCAGTACATTAATAGTACGAATGATTTTCTAAAGTTTACTCATAAATATTCAGCTACTAAGATAGACTTTTTAGATGTGCAGATCAACAGGGACATGCTAGTTACTGTCACTACCAGTGTTTACAGGAAAAAACAGTATCCTGCACAACAACAGTATGATTCCGAACCATACAAAATTGAATGTCCTTAAGGGGCAAGTTTATCGTATTATGCATCTTCACAATAAAGAAACTGACTTGAACATTGCCCTAGCTTCATTGAAAGAAGAGTTCTTGAGTAGGGGTTACAAGTGTGACACCATAGATACACAGATTTCTGAATCCTGGAAGGAGAGGATGGGTAGGTGTAGACCATTCTTTAGCACTGACTCTAGGACAGAGGTTGGTCAGACTTCTAATCTGATGGATGATGGTGGATGGTGGATCCACAAATAATATTGTAGGCAATAAACTTAGAATGCCTTTGACATTTGCCAGCAATATTAATATGGTATGTGATGTCATTAAGACAAATTGGGACATTTTATTAACAGTACCCGAGTTACGAGGTGTTATCAATAATAAACCAGATTTTACGTTTAGAAATAATAGATCTTTGAAGAAACAACTATGTTATAGAACTCTGAAACATAACACTCATGTGCAGTCAGAAAGGGTGGGCATGTTTACATGTAGAAGATGTGCAGCTTGTGCATATATCTATTCAGGAGGTAATTTTACATACCCACAGCTAGGTTTTGTTATTAATATTGATTTTTATACTGACTGCCATACCAAGAATCTAGTGTATTTTAGTTTTGGTACGACATGCTACGCATATTATATTGGCAATACAAACAGACCCTTCACAGATAGGATTTTAGAGCATCTTTGTGACATCAGGAACTATAAAGCTATGCATGTGATGAAGGAAGGCTGTGAACATAGGTTTAAGTTTTTTGTTGTAGAAACTTTACATGTCAACAATAGAAATGAATCTGTTGAGCAGAAGTGAATACTAAAACTACAAACTGACAGGTATCTTGGTTTAAACAGCAGAGTTTCGCTTAAACCATTTTTAAGAGCTAGACCATTGAAGTATTAGTAGGTTTTGAATACGCTGAATCAGATGTTTTGTAGTCAAACACTTTTTATTAAGGTTTTTTATTAGGATGTTTGAGTTTTTAACCAAATATGTAAGCATGCTTTTTTTATGAATGAGATGGTTATATTTATTCTCGTCTATCAGTCCAAGCATATCAGTAACTACAAGTTTTATATATATATGTTTTTTGTACATTTGTATTAATTAATGCCAATTATTACATCACTCTCAAACTTGGTTTGTATTGGATGAAACAGGTTTAAATGTTGAGTAACTGCTGACATACTTTATTATGGTCTGATGAAGCGGAGCTTTGGTCCGTGAAAGCGCTTATCCTCTGTATTTTTTGTACCCATTAAATATTTTGAACTAAGCCGCGCTTGGAACCTTTGCTGTTTATTTGACATTTACTATGTTTTCACAGTTGGTTCCTGTGTCGAAAGTGAGGTTTGTTTGCAGTTGGACCTTAATATTCTCCAGGGTGCTTAGGAACGTGGAGTGTGAGACTTGGGACATGGTTGGGGACCTATAGCAAGTTACAGCCTGAATCAGTGTCTTACCCAATGTTAGCTGCATCTGAAGTATCTTTGATGGTTATGTTGTACTACCAGTCTGGAGGTGTGCGCATCCTTTATGAATATGGAAACACCACTGCCTTTGGAGCTTCAGTCCAAGTTCTGGGGCCGAAAAGTGTGGAATGAGTTATAGCCTGGTAGTACAGGAGTGTTTTCTGCTGCCTTGAACCTGGTCTCTGTTATAGCACAAATATCGATTTTCTCCATTTTAAGGAGTGCTTCGAGCGAGTGCATTTTGAGATTTAGACTTCTAGCGTTGAGCTGCATGACCCTCCTATTGCATTTGTTTGTAGCTGTGCTAATTTGGTCTTTGGAACACCATCTAAAAGAGGCACTATAGGGGTGGCAAGAGCTTTGGTCAGTATCCGGAAGCCCAGGAGTGACAGATGCAGGCCATCTCTGGCAAAGCATTGAGGTCTGTCAATCATGTCATCCCAGGCAGACAGATACTGGACCCCCTTAGAATGACACCAGAAACTTAGCCAATTGTTGAAATCAATCATTTTCTGCTTGTACTGTGGTATAATTCTGGGTGATGGTAGGATGCTGCTCAGGGCTAGGGTCATACCTGCCTGGGCTACATAATCCGAGAGCTCCTCCATGTCTTTTTTTCATGTAGTCCAGGGAGGTACTTCTCAGGTCATTCACACCCATGTATTCGTGGGGTCTTTGGCGAATTGTAGCGTTCTGGCATTCACTGTTTGTAAAGTATACCCATGTACAATGACAGAGTCATATTTGTGCCTGTTGTTGAGAGATCTGACGATTGTTGTTGAGAAATCTGAGTGCATGTGTTATGTGCCAGATCCTGGCACCTAGCAGACACCTGACTGTTACTTTCTCCTCATTCATCTTAGTGAGTGGGACATCAGTGTGCCTCAATATCGAGTTACCTATGACTAGTGTGTTGGGCATGCTCTTTTGCCTTAGATGCTTTGGTTGAGTGACACACTGTTTAGGAGAGTATATGTCTTGTGATTAGTGTTGTGGTGGTCAAGTGCATTTCTGCCTTGGAGGTCTTTGCTGTTTGGGTAGATTTTTATTGAGAGCCTCCATGAAGGTGGGTGTGTGGTTTGTGTTTTTATGTGAAGGCAGTGCAAGTGCATCTCTCGCAAGTCTGAGTGTTGGAAGGTAAGAGGAGAGGGTTGTCAGTGTACATGAGGCAGTTGCTACATTGCCTCAGGATTCCCAAGTTCACCAGGTTAATAGGAGAAAGCACAGGGAACTGACCTTTAGACATGCCTGGAGGGGTGGGCATTATTAATAAGTACTGGAGCTGTTACCTTGTAGAATGTTTAGTGCTGCTAGCACATTTATGTGCTACAAATAATTTCTACAATAAGTCTGGTAAAGTGCTAAACTAATAAGCTAGTAAAAGTGTAGGAGAGGAGAGAACTAGGAGATCTAAGGGACAACATGAAGAGCAGACTTTGGCACCACTCAGAAGCTTACAAACAGTCCTGGGTACAGCATATCTGTATCTGGAGTAGAGTAGTTACAGGAAAGGTGGGAAACAAGTGCAAATGCAGGCTTTTAAACCAGAAAGTTGAAATAGATGGAAAAACTCCCCAAATGGCCAATAAGGTACAATTTCTGGGCCAGAAACCACTCCTGTTATGATAGATAGGCTACCTAGTCCTTACCACTCCCACTGATAAGCTAGAAGGCTTCCCTCCAACACAGAAAGGCTTGGGGAAGGCTCAGAAGCTTACAAACAGTCCTGGATACAGCAAATCTGTATCTGGACTAGACTAGTTACAGGAAAGGCAGGAAACAAGCACAAATGTGGGCTTTTATACCAGAAAGTTGAAAGAGATGGAAAAACTGCCTAAATGGCGATATTGTAATCTCCTGTGGATCCCCAGATTGCCTGTCAGGAGGATGGTCTGTGGTAAATGACTTGTAGCCATTTCTTGTGTCTATGGAATGCTTGGGTACTGCAACCTTCAGTTCTGCTTGGATGATTATTCTCTCTGGTTAGCCCTTGACTGACTGAATGACCAAGTTTCTGTCAGTGTTTCCTGCAAGTGGGCTAGTTATTGATGTTTCTATATCTGTCAAAGTTGAATAATGCCTTTGCCTATACTGATTTGCAATTTCATTTTATTTCAGATAGATTTAGAAGCTGGAGTTCAGTTGAGATTACATTTTTATATCAGTTTGGTCATTGTCCTTATTGTGAATGGATATTACATCTCTCTACAGAGCACCTTTATTAACAACGAGCTTGTTTAACAAGCTGGCAAAACTGCTTTCAGAACTGCCCATTCCAAGACCTGACTGCAGTTTCAATTTAGCAAATGAACCACTCAAGCCGTCTTTGGAGGTACTTTTTAAAAGAGGATGTTTTTACAAAACATGCAGGTGATGAACTCATTACTTAGTTTCTTGCCAAGACTTCCTTGTTTATGGTTGCTACAGTTGGTAGGTTATTTAAGCACCTATTTGCTCCACCCTCTTTTAGTGCAACTGTTATTGCCATTCTTCATGCCCTGAGTGCCGTCTTCTGCTATCAGTTTTTATTGTATTTTGGAAAATTTCAGCAAGCTTTTTTGATGGATTTTTATCAGATTTTCTGTTTCTGCATATTAGACCATCTTTCCCACCCATATACAACAGATTTTTAATGGTTTCATGTTAATTTTTAGCAAGCCTCAAAGTAAGTCTTTTTTTTACAGGGGCAAACCGACTGCTTCTAAAGTACTCTAATTCTTGCCTTGGAAGACAGTCTTTTTAGCTATAATTGACGTTGCCCTTGTGAAAGGTGAGGAAAGGCACTACGTACTTCAAAGTATATAGTTCAAGAACCTTCCCAGCTGATGTCACAGCAACAAAAAAGTCTGTCTTTCAAGATAAGCATTTGAATTTTGCAGAGGTAGTTGGTTCAAGAGGAACTAACACAACTTTTCCTGCATAATATTTAAGCCCCAATAAGGTTTCTCCCTTGTCATCTGTCTAAAGTATGACATTCACCATGAAATGTGACACTTTGCAGGACAAACCATATCCAAAATGAGTGCAAAGAGCTCTACTTCACCAACTTGCCAAAATAAAAACACAGTATTGCAGAATTTGAGCTGTTTGTGTTTATTCATATCAAGAACCAAATGGAAAAGGCACCAAACAAGCCTGTATATGAACTCCATTTATTGCAGTAAAAACACACCAATCTTGATGTGTTTTTACTGCAATAAATGGAGTTCGTATACAGGCTTGTTTGGTGCGTTTTCCATTTGGTTCCTGGTCATCTGTTATTTGCACTGCACCAGATATTTGGATTTTGTCATTTTTTTTTATTCATATCAAATTAAGGTATTTCAGATACAAAATATTTGTGCACCTATTACAGGAAACATAGGAAATATCCTTTTTCCTCAAATCTCAGGACATTTGCTATTTTTTATGTTTTTTTCACAGGATAGAACTAATATGGATTGTTCTGTATAAAGAGGGACAGGGGGTAACTGGACTGTTCTACATAAATAAGGACGGGGGTAACCTAGTGAAGGATGATCTTTAACTACTGTTTAAAAGGTAATCTGCATACTTGGAGGTCCAAGGGTAAGTAGGCTGACATGGCTGATAGGTATACTTTAACAAAAGTGTACGTCAGGCTAGAACTGAATAATGCAGAGAAATACTGAAGAACCATGGAAATACCCCCCCTGTCTAGGGTGGAGGTACCTCCTCTTGCACTTTGGCACCACAGGGACAATTTCTTCAATTTAGTTAGGTATGATTGTCATACACTTGGCTTTCTCACCTCCCTCACAATGCCAAGCCATTCTCTTAAGACAGGTGCTCAAACGGAAGTAAAGTACTAAGTTCAATGTAGACAGATTTAGGTATATTAAGGCTCAATAGGTCTGCTTGCTGTGGAAGCAGGAAAGTATTATCCCTTCCATGTCAGATCAGATGGGACAATCACTGATGTCTTGTCTAGAAGAAAGCAGAGTGAATCATAGGTTTATAGGTGGTTACTAGGCACCTGGCCTAAGAGCCCAAAAACCACTTTAAGCTTAGCCAAGTTATCCCACGTTTACCAAAATATTGGGGACATGTGTCAATACCTCAAGGAGTTTTATGGTTATGATATAGGCTTTTACACTTCAAGTGTTCACAGGCTATCCCTGAACATTGGGGACATAGGTGACCAACCAGGAGTAAATTTATAATTTCAGTAGCACTGGTACAAGTTACATTTGAATAGGGTTAGGGATGAGCTTTGTTTTGCATAGATATGGAGCATGTTTCAGAGAAGTGGTAATCACTGAGACACATACCTATCCCTCCAAGATGTCCTGTTTATATTGCAGACAAGGTTTAGGTCCTTAGAATGGATATTTCTGATGCTATTTGTTTTGCGGATGTGCAACAAATCCATGAGTGTGGGATCAATGGATGCCTTGTAGGCTGGGCATAGATCAACATGCAGAAGTCTACAGGAGATCAAGTACAGGGACAAGGCTTTTAGACAGCCACATCGAAGTTGTTGTTTACTCCCTCTATTCTTTTTTGTGAGGAACCTCTGTGTTTTTCATGGTGTTGCAAGAGCCTGCTGAGGTACATGTTGACGGGTGTATTGTACTCGACTGATCTGATGAGAGCTGAGTACAGCTAAACAATTAAATCCTTTGAGCTGAAGGACATGCCCTTATTATAAGTTGTGCAACGTAAAATGATTATCTTATCACAGTAGACATGTGGTGGTCAAAGGTCAGGTAGTTGTCATCATGCATACAAGATCCCTGACCTGATCAGTTTTTAGGGGTAAATTATCAATGTGGTAATTTTCAGGGGTGGATGTCTTTTCAAGGTTACTATTATGCATTTTTGCACTAAGTTTTAGTACATGACTCTGGAGCCAGTTGTTTGGCTGTGTCAGGCCCTCTAGAAGGGTATTTGTGTCTTTTGGGGAATTACCATGCCTAATTCACAGTTGTTCACAAAATCTCTTTCCTTAATAGGTTAAGAGGAGACACATCACAGAATTATATTTATATGCATATTGTCAGCAGCCAATAAATGAGGAGCAGGAGGGAATTATGCTGGCAGGCAACAACAGATTCACTAAGTTTCGGAACACAACTCAAACAGGGTGGGTGGAAGTGAAAATTATTAGACCATTAGCTCTGAGCTGACTGGCCTGGAATTGCCTTAATGCAAAGAAAAATCCTGAATTAGCCTGACACACATTCACTACATAAGGAAACGAGGGTTTAATACCAACAGTCGGTCCACTTAAATAGCAAAATGCAGTGCAGTTATGTACTGGAATTACTAATACAGGTTTAAAGACCTTAGCTAAAGCAGATACAGACTGTTAAAAACAAAAACAGATCAAGAAATGAAAAGTCTTCACTTATCTTTGTTGCTATATACAAAGGAACTATTACAAACCAGCAATAGTTTAAAAAATACAGTAATAATAGCTTGGCAATTGTTAGACCCTTAAGTCTCAGCTGACTGGCCTGGAACTAACACCTCCTCCCTTATCCTTTGACGTAATGTAAGAAGCAAGCGAAAGAGAGGGAGAGCACACCCAGACTTTTTTCTGTCAAGCTTTGCTGTGAGGTGCTGTGGAGTAGAAAGCGTTCCGCTGCCTGCTGTTTAGAAAAACAAACATGTTTATGTCTGCAACACTGTTCACTCATTGCAGAAAAAAATAACTGCACAGCAGCCATTTTTTCAGGTTTACACAGGTCCTACTTAACTGACCCACAAGGGAATTCCCTCTGAAGGGCTATAAGTTACCATGAGTAACATACTGAATTTCATGGCTATAGTTCCCAAGTGTGCATGCTTAGTCTACATATGTGGTAAGAATGCATCCCATCCTGGGACTGCTACTGTTTGGCATTTACTTCTCAGAACTGAAGGCCAATGTCAATGGCCTCTGGCTGACCAAATTTTCAGATGATTGGAAATTAGGAGCAGTTATAGAATCCTTCACTAACACTAATGTTCTCCAGGAAAGACTGACACAGATAACTTGTATCAGAGGTATGGACTAAAACGAAATGCCAAGAAATGTATAATAGTATCCTTCAGGAAGTCATCCATCCCTGGTAGATATCATATTGACAACACACCCCTAAGAGTCAACCCAGTAGTCAGTGACTTGGGGACACACAGAGACAGTAATCTAGACTTTGACCATCACATGTCTACAGGACTAAGGAAATCATTCCATGTTGTGCAATTAATAAACAATGTTATGGCATCTAGATCCAAGCAGGTCATTTTTCCACTGTATTCAGCATACATCAGACCTATCATTGAGTACAAAGCCCCCTTTGGTATGTACCTAACAAAACACATTCAGCAACTGGAATATCCACAGAGGTTCCTCACTAAAAGAATAGAGGGCTTAAGTAACGTGCTATGCAGGCCACCTCAAAGCCTTGTCCCTGTATTCTGTCTTCTACAGGCTGTTGAGGGGAGATCTATGTCTAGCATACATAGTTCTCCTCAGACCCCGCCTTGATGGACTGCCTACATATACACAAAACAAAACTCACCAGCATTACCCATTATAAAAACTTAAACCTTGCTTGTGATATAAATTGGACGTGCTGTTCAGAGAGGTATGTATCCCAGAGACAACCCCCTTCTCTGGAACATGCTTCCCATCCATATGAAACAGAGTTCCTCCCAATTCAAGTGTAACTGAGACAATCGGATGTGGAGCAGGACATTCACCCCTGGTTTGGCATGTATGTCTCCAATGGACACAGGCAGCCTCTAAATGGTTTACTCCTACGTTTCTGCTTGTTAATCTTTCATCTCCCAAGCCCCTACTTCCACTTATCAAGGGTAGCAAAACTTGTCAGAGATTTGATATGCATGGGTAGGCTTAAAAAGACCCTAGCGGTCACTAGCCTAGTATATACCTAAAACCTGTGAACCTTCACTACTTGCTCTGTCACACTAAGTCTCTGATACATATATTATTCTGAAGTCCAGAAGGACATGCTGAAATTCTTGTATTTTTGCAGATTCATGTACAACTTGTTTCTGCCTGCCCTCCAGGTGTCTTCCACTTTCAGACCAAGGATATGAGCCCCCTCAGTATGACCTGAGGCATTTGTACTGACAGTCTAAGTGGGAGCAGTTTGCTAGAATGTATACCTTTGTTCCTCTGGCTTGTTGATCCCATATGTTCATCAGATGCCATTGTAATTTCCTCATGTAAAGTCTAACCAAAGGAACCATCAAGACAGTTGATACCATATGACCTAAGATGATAATTTTCTGCTGCCATAGTTTGGAAGATAATTGTCAGGGTTTCCACTTTTTTTCCATAGGGAAGAAAGTTCTTCAGTTTTCTGTGGCTAGAAGGACCCCTAGAGCATTGGCCTGGCCAAGCACTGCAAAGTATATTCCATTGCCCATGGCATCTCCTGTATGGACTGGGTCTTGATGAGGCCATCATCCAAGGGAAGATAATTTTTGAATGCCCTTGGTTCTGCAGTGCACTAACACTGGTGGTAGGCATCTGGCAAATGGTTTTCTGCAGTAGCTAAATTAAAGGAGAAGGGGTAAACTTGAAGTGCATTTCCTCTGTCACAAACATTAACTGTTGTCTATGATCATTAATAATGTGTATGTGTAAACAGACATCTTTAATGTCTAATATTATAATGAGTACCTGGAGGCTAAGCTGGGGACTCAGTATCTGCAGAGCCAGTGTATTGAATTTGTGGACTTTCAAGAAATTGTTCAGTGCTAATTGATCTAGCGTGGGTCTCAGTCATGGGAACTAGGAAAAAAAAGAGTCAGATCAATTTGCCTCTTGCCCTTGAAGTCCATTTACATATGATACTTTGGGCTAATATATCTTCTAGGAGGAGATTTGCTAAATGTTCTTGTTTCTTTGTTACATCTGTGATTCCTTTCTTTTGTGGTCTTGTGAGAAATTGAAGCTTGTAGCTCCTGGAAATGATGCCATTTGCCCATGATAATGGTGACCCATTGCTGGAGGCATGTAGCCAGTTTGCCTAAATTCTTAGGACAAGGAGAGAAGCTGGGAGTAAATAAGAGATGGGGCCAGGATAGGGTTTTTGGTGTTCAGGAAGAGGGCCTGTTGTAGTCACAGCTCCTTCCTAGTGGTGAAAGGACTTGCCCCCCCCCATTTGCCTCTATCTACCCCCCACCACCTTCTTTTTCTGATAGGCCTTTATACCTTTCCCTTTTTCTTGCTGCAGTAGAAGGGGTCTTGATTTGAACAATGACCCATGTATTTGGACAGTGGAGGGTGGAACATGTGCTTGACAGAGTCTATAGGTTTCCCATTATCTTCTAGATTCTTGTAAACATTGCAAATCTGGAGTCTGAAGAACAGCTTTGTAGCCAATGAGAAACCAAACAGTTGCACCTCTACATCTTTGGATAAGGACTTTGTTATCAGCCAAGTGTGTCTCTGAAGGACTGGCCTCATAGTAGTAGGCCTGGATACTGCATCTACAGCATAATGCCCACATTTAAGAGTACATTTTTCATAACTGCAAGGAGGCCTGGAATTTTCCTTCTTTGCCTCATCTTAAAGTCCCCCACACCTCTCCAACAGCTGACTGAGGACATGTTCCTGATATTTAAAGGATGCATATCTGGCAGTTAAAAGCCATAAGTAATCTACTCTCATTATTATGAAGTGTGTTATATCCCCGAGTTAGTCTAGCTCTCTTTACAGATTCCACAGGAATCTTGACCAAGGCAGATGCCAGGTTTGGGGACTGGTTGAGTGCCTGTGCCACACTAGCATCCTCAGACCTAGCATCCTTAGATTCTAACTGCATGTACAAAAAAAGATAAAGATAAAAGAAGGTCCCCAGGAGGACACTTATATACATACAAATATTTCAGGCATGGGTTGTAATGCACGTCAAGCCTGCCAATATACCAACACAGTAATTCCCATAGTAAGTGTCAAGGTTGTTCCTAAAAATATCTACATGAGTGCTTGCTTTAATAATTGGTAGTCTATTCCATGCATCAGCTAATCTCTCAGAAAACCAATTAGTACATCTCTCATTCTTATGCAATCTCCTACACGGGTTGTCCAGTTCATATCTACTACTCTTTGATAACCCCAAGCATTCGCAGATGTAATTATCTGTAAATGCCTGATATGCAAGCAATAATGCCCAACAGGGTATGTGTTACTATGTAAATAATGCCTGCTCATGGGCATTTTGAGTCCCAGTTCTACAAATGGAGGGCCTCTACACCCATCACCCATCAAAGGGAATTATTTACACAGTAAGACACACCTTGCAGGGCATTATTGTGCTCACAGAATAGGCTGCCTCTAAAATGGTTATGCTTTACATACTTATTTTTTTACTATATTATTTTTATATATTTTTGATGTAAAATAGTTCCTCTGCCTAAAGTTTCAAAGTTGCTATAGTATATGTAAATGGTGTTGGAGGAAATATTTTCACCCAAAATATAACATTTTAAAAAGTATCCAGATATTTACTATATTTTTTGATCCCATACTTTGAAAATTTGTGGTTTGTTGCCAATCATTGGGGACTGAACTCACTAAACAATGTCATACTGTGACGCCCCTGCACTGGCCCAATAATCAAGGAGCCTCAGTCCTCACCACTAACACCAATGAGGGACATGCACATTGGGAGGATAACAAGTACACACACAGTAAAGTACAACTTTCCTTAAGAGCACACAGAAATCACAGTGAGTCTGGGGCTGGTTTCTCCCTCTCTCTGCAGATCCCCAGTAAGACTCCCCACTGGCACAGCTATAGGGTTAAGATCTCAGCCGAGTGGTCAAGCCAAAACCTCCAGCACCTTCTCTGTCCAACCACTGCTTTGTGTCTCTGACCAAGTAGCTGACACACACACACACACTTTAAGATTTGGTTTATATCCAAAATGCACAGACACTCCTGGGAAAGGCTGGCACAGATTTACTAACTATGCCCCCTTCTGCCCAGACTATAAGGTAGTAATCACTGCCACCAACCACTACTTACTTATCAGCTACTAAAGGCCCTTCCCAAAGGGTGACCAATTCTACTGTGCAATGTTACTGTTATCCAAATGATAAGTGTGACCAGAACTGTTAAGGCTATTTAGGAGTGGCCTGTACAGTGTTACCAAATACATGCAAGTACTCTAAGAGCTTAAATATATCTAAACAGAACCAGCCACAATTACACATTTTAAATATATTTAATAATAAATAATAAAAGCACAAGATAATACTCATTAACTCAGCACAGTGACAGCAGAGTTCAGAATCACAGGAAATATTTTAAAACAACATTGCAGGACCGTCTCACATAAATATAGAAAACATCTAAGCTAATCTTACTATATTCCTGTTTATCTCTAAGAGAAATCACTGCAATCTAAGTCTTATTTACAGAACAAAGACAAGTGCTGGTGAGATGATGTTTACAGGTCCAGAACAAGACTGCCCAGACTTTCTCTCTGAGATAGTTCTTAAATTAAAAACAAACATTTCTGCTGGGTCATCTCAGATTACATCATTTTTGTCAACTCTGCTTTTAGTTTCCAGACCAACAGGAACTTAAAACATAACACCTCATTGTCAAGAATACGTATCCCTTAGAATCTGACACTTATCTCTTAAAAACCTGCCTGGAATTGGAAATCGTAAAACCTTTACCTTGGAAACCTGTAATTATTTCTGTTTCCAAGCAATATAAAGAATTCTTAGCTGCAGACATTCTGTCTTCTAGCTGTGGTAAACACCATCATAAAAATGTTTACTTATTTTCTCAGAGTTTGCAAGTTAACTCTGTATGTCCCAGTTTCTACTATGAAAACATACAGTTGCACAGGCATATAGTCCATATACATTTTTGCTCTTTTCCAGCAGGATGCACGATGGTTACATATTTGAAGCTCAGCACATAACATACAGGTTACTTGCATTTGTAGACAAGCCTATGGATCACATTAATATTTATAATGACATATAATTATTTACAAAATTCTAGCTAGCTGGCTGGCAGTCTTCACACATACATTTGAGTTTCAGACTTTATTTCCTTAAGAAAATGCATGCTAACACAAATCCAATTTATTCAAGCAACTTTCTGATTTCATAAGAGCAATATTTATAATCCATTCCTATTTTTGAGCCTTTGTTTCCCCTTTATTTATTTATTTATTTAATGACTTTTTTTGACCGGGGAAGTCCACCGGGTTTGAAAACCCATTTTCAGTGGAGGCCCAAGGAGAAAAGCTGCAGTTACAGATCAAAAATTTTGCGACAAGAATAATATTTACAATACTATACAATGTCTGAAAAATATGTTATATACGATTTTATACAATTTGCTAATGATTAATAATGAACAGAATAGAAAGTTTGATACAAACTAGTTAGGTGGTAGTAGTATACATACAGCATTTTAATGCCATACATTATATAGAGGGAAAAGTCAGTAGATACATTAATAATAATCAGCCAATGAAATTTAGTGGATTTACTTATAGAAAAGAGTCCTACTGTTCACCAATATCATGCTAGCCAACAGAATCTTAGAATTTCTTTATAGTGGTCTATAGTTTTGGGCACAAGGACATATTTGAGTGTTAAGAAAGTGGCTTTTTTAGGAAGAATTTGAAGGTTTTTATGGAATCAAGGTGTGTAATAGAGGGGGGGTAGGGCATTCTATAATTTTACTATGGAGTGGGAGTACAAGCTTTGTCCAGCTTTTTTCTTGGGTTTGGATATACTTAGAAGCTGTTCATTAGTAGACCTAAGATTCTAGGAGGGGATGTAGAATTATAGGATAGAATGAAGTGAAGGGCAGTTTTCTGGGTTGTGTATTAATTTATGAGCAAGAGTTAGTTAGGTGTATTGAAGGTAGTGGGGAAATTCAAACAATTTCAGTTCCTTTATGGCCTGGCAATGGTATGTGTGGTTTAGTAGACCAGAGGCAAATTTTGTAATTTTATAATAGCATGATTGTAGTTTGTTACTTAGAGATGCATGAAGGTTGGTAAAGATGGAGGAACCATACAGGAGGGAAGGGAGTAGTAGGGTATTTCCAGTTTTATTTTTGTGTTTATCCATGTAAAGTTTATGTCTGTAGAGTTTGCCTAGTTTAAAATATATTTTTTTATTGTATTAAGGATATGTTGTTCAAAGTATAATTTGTCATCTATAGTAATGCCTAGTAAGTTTGCTGTTTTTTATGACTTCACTTTCAGTCTTATTTTGGGAGTTAATTTTAAAGTCTTGTGGAGGTTATTTAGATGAAAATAGTAGTAGCTTAGATTTCTTGGGTTTAGAAGTAGTTGTGCTTTATTTAGGCTTTATCCAGATTTCTTGAGAAAAGAGGTTGAGAGGTATGCAAACACCTCTTAACTGCTGCTATAACTGATCAATCTCTCTCTCTCTCTCTCTCACAAACACAAGCACACTTTTGCTTTCATGCATTCAAGCACACATGCACTCAGACACAGAAACATAACTACACATACACACACGAGTGCACACTTTTATTTCTTTTTTATTGTCCTTTCAATTTTACACTCGCTAAACAGCAAAAGTGCTGCTTAGTGAGTTTAATATGATGGCAGCTATCTTCCCATCAGCTCAAGCTCCATGGCAGTTTAATATGCAGCCATGAAGTGGCAGATTCATTTTTCAGAGGGCATTATCTCTAAATTAAACCCCTGCTGGAGCACGCTCATTCTTCAATCAGAGTGGTGATGTACAGGTCGCCCATTCTGTAAACCTGAATAATGTTTCCTCTTAAATATCAGTATCAGACTCTGCACAAGTTCAAATATTTTAAGCTTTCATAATATATTAAACTACCACATCCATAGATGCACTTGGTAGATTTCCATTGTATTCTTTCCAATTTACTGATGTTAGTTTTCTTATAAGGTTTCCATATTATTATTTTGTTGTCTAGTTTGGGTCCAATGTAATTATAAAACATGATTTTGTTGTTTTCAGTTTCCAGGACTTTATACATCTTTTATGCAGTCTACAGTTTTATAACTGCCATTGATCAATTAGTTGATATCAGGAAAAACTTAAAGCTGGGTCTACCCATATATGCAGGTCATTAAATGAATTCCCCAGTTCTGATCACTGTGTGCTGCATTAGGTATTTACCCTTCTGTCTATGTCCTCAAAATCTCATATGCTTTTCATGTATTTAAGCACATATTATTCTTCTGTGCCCAAAAGTTAAATTTAGTCAATTTCTTTTGCAGATGTGCCTTATCTGTAACTGATGTAATCAGTTTATCCATTTTAAAGTCATCTGCATATAAATTATAGAACACCTCAAATGAAAAAGATAGGCCTGAGAGATACCTAAACAAGTGTAAATTGTCCAGTTGCTGTATGATACTTCCCATGTCCTATTTGTAAGCCATGCAGCTATCCATCTTGTAAGGCTGCCAGCCCAGCTAGCTTGAATGTTGTAAATAATCCCATGTCATTTGTAAATATTAATATGATCCATAGGCTTGTCTTACAAATGTAAGTAAACTGTATGCTATGTGCTGAGCTTCAAAAATGTGACTACAGTGTACCCTACTGGAAAAGAGCAAAACTCTAAGAAAATAAGTTGAATTGTTTACAGTGGTGGTTATCTCAGCTAGGAGACAGAATGTCTGCAGCTAGAAATTATTTCTATTGTCTGGAAACAGAAATAATTACAGGTTTCAAAGGTAAAAGTGTTTAACAGTTTTATGACTTCCAGTTCTAGGCAAAACTTCTGAGAGATAAGTACTTTTGACACAGAGGTGTTAAATTTTAAGTTCCTGTTAGTCTGGGAACTAAAGGCAGAGGTGACAAGAATGATTTAATCTGAGATAACCCATGTCATGTAATGTTTGATAGTAATTTAAGGACAATCTCAGAGAGTGAGTCTGTGCATTTTGTCTTTGGATCTGACAGCATTCAATCATCAGCACTTCTTGCCTTGCTCTATAAGTAAGACTTAGATCACAGTATCTCTCTGAGAGATAGATTGGAATATAGCAAGATTAATTTAGATGCTTTCTGTATTTATGTGAGACTGTCCTGCAATGTTGTTTTAAAATATTCCCTGTGATTCTGAACTCTGTTGTCACACTGTTGAGTTATTGAGTATTGTCTTGTGCTTTTATTATTTATTATTAAATATATTTAAACCTTTTAATTGTGGCTGGTTTGTTTAGAGATATTTAAGCTCTTAGCGTACTTGCATATATATTTGGTGACACTGTACAGGCCACTCTTAAATAGCCTTGCTGTTGGTCACACTTACCATTTGGATAATAGTAACATTACACAGTACAATTTGTCACCCTTTGTAAGGGCCTTATAATAGTTGATAAGTAAGAGCTTGAAGGTGACAGTGATAACTACCTTATAATCTTGGCAGAAGGGGGCATAGCTAGTAAACCTGTGTCAGCCTTCCCCAGGTGTGTTTGTGGATTTGTATAGTAATCAAATCTCAAAGTGTGTGTGTGTGTGTGTGTGTGTGTGTGTGTGTGTGTGTGTGTGTGTGTGTGTGTGTGTGTGTCAGCTACTTGGGCAGGGATGTGAAGCACTGGTTGGACAGACAGGGTGCTGGAAGTTTTGGCTTGACCACTCAGCTAAGATCTTAAGCCTATAGCTGTGCCAGTGGGGAGTCTCTGTGTGTTCTTAAGAGAAATTGTACTTTATAGTGTGTATACTTGTCATCCTCCTAATGTGCACGTCCCTCACTGGTGTTAGAGATGAGCATTGAGCCTCTTTGATTACTGGGCCAGTGCAGGGGCTAATTTTTTGATCAGTGCTTTGTATATGACTCTTTCAAAGACTGAAGATATAAATATAAATTATATCAGAGTACAATTTTTTATTCATAATTGTTGTTTTATTAATCTAAAACATAATGTTACAGGTCATTATAGACCTGCTTTCAACATATGCATGCTGATATATAGTTTCAAGTCCTAACCTTTTAAATCTTGACAATAATTTATCCAAAATAATATTCACTTTTTTCTACAAAAATAAAGTTAACTTATAGGTCTGTATGACTCTGGGTTTGTCTTTTTCCGCTTTCCCTTAAAGATGGGTTTTACAATAAGATATTTTCAATCAAAGGAAGCTTCCCATACTTAAATGGCCTACTAAATGGCAGATATAATAACAATGGAAGTTCATAATAATAAGAAGAATAAATTCTTGGTCGGTTACAAATTTTACAAATGATAATATGCACAATACTGTTTTGAGATAAGGTAAGTATCATAAGAAGTATTTAAAAAAAGTTAGTTTTTGTAGCTAGTTACCCCAAATATCTTTTCATTTACAAAAAAAAAAAACAAACAAACAACAACTGCAGATACCAAACTGTCAGGAAAGTAAATAAGCATGCAAACTAAATGTAAAAATAGTAATAGAAATAAGCAGGCACAACACCAGAGGGTAAAGAATCCTGCGGAAAAGTCCAAAAATCGTGTCACAGAATATCGCAAAGTGAGTAATAATAAATTCATCCACAGGAATCAAGCAGAGCAATCCAAAATTGAGTTAAACGGAAAAAATAGTAATAAAGCGGACTATTCAAACAGTCCAGTTTTATTAACAATAGTAAGCGCTTTCACCTTTCGGCTTCATCAGACATAAATTAGAAAGGATTCCTTAAGCATTTAAATATCTAACACTTACATTTCATTGGTCTCTACAATAATGACATCACTTTACTTTGAATTCATAAAATATATTATAAAAATCTGATATAAGGTATTTGTAAACTACATTTATATAAAACGTAATAATATAAACATAAATAAAATACTTTAAACCTTGAATAACATTGATAAAAATGATTATAAATAAATCTATACCTAAACGTATAGATGTTAACTAAAGAAAATATACCAAATTTAAAAGGTATGTATAAAACGAAATTCATGTTTCATTCAAGCAGAGACTATAGCCCTTCTCTTCCGTAATAAAGGTTTAAGAGAAGCTTTATCATTTAATCCAGGCTCCTTATCTGCTTGACATCTGATAATCCATCTTAATTCATTCTCTTCAGTTAATGTTTCTATATCTCCACCTCGTATATTTGGTTTAAATGATTGCATCACAAGAAAAACAAATGTATGGTTGGGACCTCTCTCTTTGTGATGTTTAGCAAGGGCATTGGTTTGAGTACCAATGCGCATATGATATAAATGTTCCCTGACATGTTCCCGGAGTCTTCTATTGGTCTTGCCTATAAAGAAAGACTCACAGAAAATACACCTGGCCAAGTATACTAAATGTTCACTTTGACAATTCATTTTAGTGTGAAAAGTATACTCATAATCGGTGACAGGATGTATGAAAGAGACTCTCTCATCTATGTAGGGACATTGTTTACACTTCCTACATGGTTTGGTGTTAACTGAATCAACGGGAATATGATTATGTAACCTATCTAGAGGTCGTTGGCAAAGAATACGTTTCAAGTTCTTCCTATTTCTATAAACATACCCTGGTCTTAGTCCTACAACTCTCTTAATGTTATCATCTAAAAGAAGTACATCCCAATGCTTCTCAAATACATTTTGAATCTTTACTATGTCAGTAGTATAAAACAATGGAACTTTCAGTGGTCCTGAACCCCAAGAGCCCTGTAACTGTTCCTCAATTACTTCACCATCAGAAAAGTATGGTTTTGCCCTAGTTGGTCTAAGGGAATTTACATAATCAATAGCTGCTTCCACTTCATGTTGTTTATAACATCTGTCAAAAAGTCTTTCTTTAAGATTTGAGACTTCCATTGTATACCCATTCTGGGTGGGATTGAGTCTTGAGGCCCTCATTGCTTGTCCCTTTACCACATTTCCAAAGACAAAGGAAGGGTGCATACTTTCCCTGTGGAGTAAAGTATTCCTATAACATGACTTACGGTGTACAGAAGTATTTAATAAACCATTATCCAGCCTTGTTATATCTACATCCAAAAAGGAAATCCTACATCTAGAGTAGTTTACAGTGAAACTAAGAAAAGTAGTCAAATCATTAATATTTGAAACAAAATCAAGAAGTTCTTCTTCCAACCCAAACCAAATGAAAAAAAGGTTGTCTACAAAACGTCTGTAAAATAAAACATTGTTTTGAAATTCTGGTAGAATGAATATTTCTGACTGCTCCCATTTGGCCATCACTATGTTGGCGTAGCTATTGGCACATGATGTGCCCATAGCCACGCCATCATTTTGCAGAAATATCTCTTGGTTAAAAATGAAAACATTGTTTTGTAAAACTGTCTCTACAAGGCACAATGTATAAGCTACTAAGCACTCCATTTATTTGAACTTCATCTGAGCTAATACAAGCAATTTAAATGTAGTATATATATATATATATATATATATATATATATATATATATATATATATATATACCCTTGATTTAACTGCATAATTAAATACATAACTTCTTTGTGTAATCAACCATTTAAAAAACTAGTAAATATTTAAGGAACAAATATACATGTAAAAAAAAAAATATATATATATATATATATATATATATATATATATATATATATATATATATATATATATATATATATATATATATATATATATATATATATATATATATATATATATATACACACAATAAATACGTGCTGATTTTAACAAACATTTAATATTAATATTCTCATTCAATTGTAGACATTTATTTGCTTGTAACTTGATTGTCAGTCAACTTCTTTGACTTCTAATTTAATTAAACTTCTAATGTATTTAAACCCCCTCCATATAAACAGTAAACTGCATGATCATGTACAAAAAAAAGAAAACTTTTGAAAATCTTGACAAAAAGCAGCATGTTTACGTAATTCATTTGTGAAGCCTTTATTTTTAATTGCCAGAACAAGCTCATAAATTCTCTTTGATAGCTTCCTAGTAGTTTTCCCTACATAGAAGCTATTACAAGATGCACACATAGTAGGTTAAACAATCATATTTGATTTACACGTAAATCTTTCTTTAGCACAAATTTGTTTTTGTGAATGTTTTAAAATAACATTGGACCATTCATTTATGTATCTAGAATGCTTGCAATTTTGACATTTAAACATTCCACATTTACTTCCATTAACATTAGTTGGCATTTTTTCAAACAAATTCTTAAGGTTGTAATTTTTCTTATATGTAAATTTGGGTTCAGAACCTATAACAGATGCTAAATCCCTATTGCTAAGTATAATCTTCCAATTATGTCTTACTGACTGTTTGATATTATGAGCATCTAAAGAAAATGGAAGAGGAAAAGCCGACAAGTTTGCCTGATCTTTCTGTCATACACATTCCTTTTTGAGCGCTGTTGTAATGATGGAGGGAAATTTTGTGTCTCTTAAGCTAACAATTTCAGAAATAATGTTATCAAGCTATCAGCTAAATAGCCTCTTTCTAAAAATAAATTTTTAAGAATTATAACTTTATTTTTGAACATAATATTGTTACTTGTTAGACGGGATATATTGTTACTTGTAAGATGGGTCAATCGAACAAACTGCCCCTATAACATTTTTCTTCATAAAACTTGGATATTGATTGCTAGAACTCAAATAATGATTTACAAAAATAGTTTTCTGTAAATAGAACTAGTGATTTTTTTGAGAACTAACATGCATTTTAACTTCAGCATTCAGAAAAGAAAATACTTGACCCTGTTTGCCTTTAGTAAATTTAAAAAAATCTGTGCTGTTATTTAAGTCTGTGAAAAAACTTTCTAATTCAGTTAAGCTGCCTTTCCAAATAAAAATCAAGTCATCAATGTAACATTCATAAAAAGTTATTTTGTTGAACAAGTTGTGAGTACACAATTTTGTTTGCTCTTACCAGTCATTACAAGATTGGCAAAAGATGGGCCATCCCAGTCCCCATAGCTACACCACATTTTTTCTTATAATAAAATAAATATGATCTAATACTAGTTCAGTAAGTGTACAAATTAAATTAACATAACTATTAGAAAAATCTGTAAACTTACTTAAATAATCTCTAAGATAATCCAAGCCTGTCTCTTATAAAATACTAGTATATAAAGAAACAAAATCAAAAGTTACTGTCAGATTTTCTTCTCCACTGAACATATGATTATATAATAAATCTAACAAAGTCCAAGAATCCTTGCATAAGTGGATTTAAAACAGAATCTAAAAAAGAAAAAAGAAAAGCAGAGATTACCTCAGGTCAGCAGCAATAATAGGTTTAAAGTTAACTGTTCCTTATCTAAAATACTTTTATCAGATTTGGGGATTCCAAACAGACGTGTCATTTTAGGGTACTCTATTCTTTAAAAATCAAAAAGTGACAAGTCTATTTGTTCTTGCTGTAACATGTTTAAAAGTTCTAAATCAATCTTTTTAAAATTGTCATTAATAATATTAACTAAAACCTGTTTGTAACAATTATGGTCATTTAAAAATTCATTAAGTTTTTTATTATAATCCTCAGTGTTCATAAGAATGATTCCTCAACCTTTACCTGCCATCATAACACACAAACCATGTTTATTTATAAGTTCAAAAAGAGCCTTTCTTTCATTAACACTCAAGTTATAAAATGTTTACTGTGTTATTAACAATTACTGTTATATCTTGTTCACAAGTCTCCAAAAGATTTGTAAAGTGTGGTGTAAAACAGGATTAAATGTGCTTCTTCTCTTGAAATTAGAACCAGAATAATCAAAAAATTTTTCAACTTCATTTAAGATAGATCATTTACACTGACTTGGCTCTCCATTTTATATGTGATGTGTGAACAATGTGACATAAGATTGTACAAGCTATGTTATCTAAGAGGCCTGTAAGTTCCCTATTAATGGTCAGTGAGTCCCTGAACTTCTTTACATTAAGGTTTTCTAAGGCTCTACTCACATCCTATATATTTGCTCCTTGCAAGTGCAACACTATTCAGTGTTAATTATCCTATCTGCAAATGTATCAGTTCTTTTAACACTCACTTACTCTTCTAAATTGTGGTCTAGACTGATGGACTTATCAAATGGCTTTTTGTGCATGCAACATATGCGACAAAAAAGAATTACATATGGCCAGGCGTATTCCGCCTTTACGCCAGGAATGTGAAGAAGTCCATAGAGGGGTAATGTCAGCTCAGCTGAAGGAGAGGATTACTCAGGTCCGAAAATCTAGCAGGGAAGGAAAAGATCACTCAGGTTTGAACGTCTAGTGGGACATCAGACCTAAGAGTGGGCAGAGTTCCAATGTTTACGACTGCAATTACACAATGAAGATTAGCTGTTTCTTCAGTCATCACCGATTTTGCTTTATGAAGACATACGGATGCTGAACATCAGATTTATTGTATCTGCTAGTGGCCTTCATTTCAATGGTGCTTTTTGCAGCCAGCTGTTATGTAGATTTTATGGTATTCTGCTGGGTGATGTTAAAATGCACATGCCTGTTATTTGAAAATATACTCCTGTACTTAGTTATGCATTACTCTTATGGATGCAAAACTGTTTATTGAAAAAAGATTTTACTAACTTCAAAAGAGATGTTGCGCAATTACCGAGGTGTGTTTTAATTTGCTACATGGGTGTTTGCCAGGGTAATCTGTTCCTTTAAGGTGTCAGGTACTGCTTGATAAAGACAATTTAAAATTAGTACCATTTTAACATTTATGTGAGGATATGCTTAGTACATATAATATTAAATAATTATTAACTGATTGCCTAAGGTGCTTTCCTTTATAATCAGTGATGTTCACTCACTATTATTATTGGGAAATTTGAGTAAAGGTTAATATTTGTATCTCCTTCAGAGCTAATACCACTCGTTCAGAAAATGGCATGTACAACGATTTTCATCGGCTTAAAAGTGCTTAGATAGCTTGCAGCAGAATATACCAAAAAGAAAATAAGAAATCATAAATAAAAAGACGATATATTCTGTATCAAAATACTGTTACTAGTCTGATTTAGTCCTCTTTGGTCTCTTATGAGTCTGACATCTTGATAATATACAGAAAACACAGACATGGTATAGTGTGTCACAATGTTTGTGCTATACAGTACATTGTAGAACTGTTTGAAATATGTCTACATGATGTTGAAATAATACATATTTATTATTTATATGTAATAGAGTGACATTGAATGTTATATTTGGAAAATTCCCCTATATTACAGAAATAGTTCTAAAGAACAGTATGTCAGGGTCATTAAAAGTACAGTAGATGATGTGAGGGCAAACAAGCACGGTAAATATAAACTTCTTTTAATGGACTCCTGGGATATTAACAGTCACCTTTAGTGAAATTCTGTACAAGTTGATAATAACCTTGTAATGTGAGAAGAAAAGGTGATGCAATTGTCTCTACTGTGGATTGCTGTTTTAGATTTTATTGGATGTACAGATACCAACTTTATGCAACAATACTATGATCTGTCTAATAATTTTTGTATCTACCTTTCATCATTTTTAACCATAGGAAGTGGAATTATGGTATCATGGCTGGAAATATTAATGGGAGGTAACTGCGCAAATCCAGTTATTGCAGCCTTCAGCACCAGTGCACGTGGTTGCAATAAACTCAACTGAATGTGCATTTCATTGATAATGCTTACTGCTGTATACTTATATCAAAATCTAAGCTTTTCATTTGAAGGAGATTTTTAAAGTAGAATTATCAACTGTTCCTTTGCTGTGGATATGCTTGCAGTTATGGTGATTTTTGGCTGTTTGTAAAAAAGAAACCTTCAGATATACTGTACATTTTGGCATAAAGGGTGGGAGCAACATTTGTTACTGTTAAAGGATGTGAGTGCATGGGCAAGTATTTCCTTGTTAGGATTACAGTAAGGGCGACATCAGGGTGTATTCTTAATGTTACATGTGTGTGTTGGTGCCTGTGAAGAATATGTGTGTGTGTCTATAGTAGGGGTGCTGCTATGGAATATTTTTGGTAAGATAATGTGTAGAGCTGGGGATAGGGGTCATTGGCAGGGTTATGGATAAGTTATTATACATGAGTAAGGTGGTGAAAGAGGATAATTGCAGAAGAAAATCATTTGTTATCATTTTGGGACTGGTGTAGTTTGGGCCACTTTTTTATTTTAGTTAGTTGCAACATATAAAAATTTATGTAAACTGCACTAAGATGTCTGTATATTGATTTTCATAACATATTCACTTGTGAAAACTTATTATTATACTAGAAAGAACATACATTCATCTACACAGTAAATAATGACACATAATAAAACAGTTGAAACTGAGATACAGTGGCAAAACGTTTCTCACCAACCAAAAAGTACAACTTAACAAATAGTGCAAATTGCCCATCTGGAAAAACACAGTATCTCCTTGTAATGGAGTGCAAGTTCAAACAAAAATAGTCAGTCCAGACAGGCCATTTTTGAAATAATATCAGTTTACAGCAATACAGACAGGCTGGTACAAAGAATGGCATAACCTTAGCACAAAGGAGATGGATTATATGTCTGTCACTTCCAGTATGTTGTTTTCACATTTATTTCATAACAAAAATTATATAAAGATATGTCTTAAAATTGTTACTTGCAACAGGCTATGCAACCATAATGGCTTTACACACCATTCAGGCCATTTTATCTGTCTGATTGCCTCCTCGGTTCATGTTTTCCTGCAGAATAAAATACCAATGTTCCTAGTACTAAAGAACCATCCATTGTACCAAATGAGTGTAACTCCAATATCTTTAGTATGTGTAACTATTTGCATAGCCCATGAAATGCACCAGTTTACTCCAAATTGACTTATTTCTATGCCGACACATATGTGGCCATATACAAAGCAAAGAAAAACAGAAAACATGCAGCAGTGCTTTTCCTATTATATTTTAGTGTTCCTTCATCCTTTAAGACTATTAAATACAAAAAACATAACATTTAGTTTTATTATAAATTCCTTACATGGGGAAGACCTGATTGTGAGAATAAAAACATGGCAAGGACTTGATGCCATATTTCTGTTTAGCAATGACATGTTCTTATAAATGAACTGTACCAAGAAGAACTTCTGGCTACCACTAGCACATAGGAAGTACAGAAGTCAGCACTGAGGTTTGAAGTAATAGGTTCATAGATTAGTACTAGGCTAACTGCCCTTACAAGCCATTTTAAGCCTAGCCAATTATCCCTTGTGAGACTCAAACCCTGCACTTTCTGTTTGTAAAGCAAGCACCTTAACCATTAGGCCACCTTCCCAACCCTAATCAAAAGTCATTACTCAAGTATGGGCTTCCCTGACTGACAGTATAAAGAGCCCGGAACTTTGACCTCTAAATCAGGAGAGTCACAAACATATGTGTGTGTGTGTGTGTGGGGGGGGGGGGGGTCTGTAAATGTAAGTACTGAATGAACAGGTGAAATGTGGAGTAAGAGTTCTACCAACTGCAGCCCCTGCAGGTCAAATATTATTGCAGGAAATTAATTCATTTTTGTTTCCAAGGGGCAGAAGTCTTACGGTTCTTTACTAAAGTTAGAGGAGCAATTATTTTGGAGCTATAGATAGATAGATAGCTAGATAGATAGATAGATAGATAGATAGATAGATAGATAGATGGATAGATATCCTACTTCAAGAAAAAAACTATGTTTTTCTAACATATTTCTTTTAAGAAAACATTTGTTTGGAAATGCTCCCATCACATCAAGCTTGGCTAAGCCCTGCTTCAGTGAGTTGTAATAAATCAGAAGCTTAGGTTTACGGAGGACATAACTTGTGGATGATCCTACAGAATAAGCCTGCCTTTCTATAAATTACTTAAAGAAGGAATATATACACCTTTGGAAGAAAACATCAAAGGCTGATGCTGTTTTCTCAGCCCTGAAATGGAAACATACAGTAAGCTGTGCATGGCTGCCTTTAACTGAGTGTTTCTGTATTTATCTTCTTGTTTCGGCATTAATTTTCTCCTTTCTGATATAAATAACAGCATGTGTTCAGTAACAGTGAAGCCTGCAAATGAAAGCAGAAATAGATGCATGGAAGTAACAGTTGAGCTAAAAAATGGAATATCAGGTGTTTTGACTTTAGGACATAAATAAGAGCTTATTGTGCAGCATATAACACACTTTTTTGTACAAAATTCAGCATTTAGCATGGCACTGTTAATGTTTTGAAACCTCATACATAATACAACTTAAATTGCATTGGTAATACTTTGAGATAAGTCATCACTCATCAGTAAAACCCTACATTTATGACTGCTTTCTCTAAGATTCATGAATATGCTATTTTGAATGATATTGTGATACACTGTGTCTGCAATGTTCTATAACTGTTTCTAGCTATATTTTTACATATTCTACGCACTGTGTAGACTTTAAACTGAATGACTTACTATGAAATTATGTATTATCATGTAGCGTTTTCTGATCATATACTTCTTTATCTTTATATTTTTATGCATTTGGCCTGGGTCATGGGTGAAAAGGGTCACCTACCTAGTTAACAATCAAAGAAACAAAATAAATATTTATATATGTTTGTATGTATGTATGTATTCATGCATTTATTTACTTATTTTAGCACTAATAAAAATACATGATCCCTTAGCTGGTCCTCAAAAGACTTCATTTTAATAAGGCTATATGTAAAAAACATACACCTGAGAGAAGACACCAATTAATCCTTTAGGAAAAGCCATTACACAGTCTTCTGATGTAAACTCATTAAAATGCGCACCCACTGAATCTGTAAAATGAAGGAGGCAAGTCCTTCTGTTGCAATGTGAGGAGGGTCTACCCCTACATCCTGTTACTTAAATATACCTACTCCATATTTATGTAGCTATTAGAAAAAAATAAGCACAAATATTGCTGTCTCATAGTAAAGTAATCAAATGTAAAATTGTTTCTGCTCGGGCAGTTGTGATTAGGGACATTCAGTTGGTGAGTTGTTGTTGAATATTAGATCTCCCATCACCTACAGCAGTTTTTGAATCTTCTCTTATCATGGAGTACAAATTGGTAAGGATGTTTACCCACCTATCATCTAGTTACTTAACTAAAAACATCCATGTTTGAACATGGGGGATAAGAAATAAGAAATATTCTAACAAATATATATCTTAGCTTCTGTAACTAAGAAATAATTTGTCACAAATGTTTTCAATTCAGCAAAATTAAATACTGTAAGTAAAGACTGGTGTAACCATAGCTAGGGTGTTTAATTAATGAGCCATGACAAACTGTTAATATGTAGTTATCTACCTTTGGAATTGTTTGGTCATGAAAGTAAACTGACAACAGTCATAACTACACAGAGCATTATTATATTAAGGGTTATTTCTGTATCATATTGTTCAACTTAGTCATCTAATACCACTGGCTGTTTTATGTAACTGTACAATGTGTTTTACATAGTATACTTTGTTGAAGATTTCCAAGACATAGTTACATAGTTCTCAATATTTTAGCTCTGGTTGCTATAACTCTGAATCAACAATTCATATTAATGTGTGTCATGCAGGTATATGTATATATATATATATATATATATATATATATATATATATATATATATATATATATAGATATGGTCTACTTTGTTTGATCAAAGTTTCAAAACTTCAAAACCCACATGGCCGAGACCATATGATTGAAGTTTTGAAACTTTGAACACCTTAAATTAAGATCGCTGTACAGCATGGAACAGGAGATTTACTGTTTTCCTCACTGTAGTGCGATCTCGGAGTTGGTATATTTAAGTAGCAGGGTTATGGGGATGCAGGGGGGCCTGCCCCCTGCAAACACATAGAGGTGAAGTTTTTTGTTTTGGTTTTGTGCTTTTGTTGTATTTTCAAAATTTTGAAATTTCAAAACTTCAATCATATGGTCTCGCCCATATGGGTTTTGAAGTTTTGAAATTTCAATCAAACAATGTAGACCCATATATATATATATATATATATATATATATATATATATATATATATATATATATATATATGTGTGTGTGTGTGTGTGTGTGTGTGCATGTGCATATTTATTCATTTTTGTTGCATGGATTAGTTTTCATGCTTTGGGATAAAAAATACTCCAGCTCAAATTATACACCCACTAATACCTCAGAGAGATACAGAGTACAGTGAGTATAAAAAGTGTACACACCCCTGTTAAAATGCCAGGATTTTGCGATATAAAAAAATGAGACCACAATAAATCATTTCTAAACTTTTCCCACCATTAATGTGACCTATAACCTGTACAATTCAATTGAAAAGCAAACAAAGCTGTTAGGGGAAAAAAATATAAAAAATAAAAAACTTACAATGTGCTGGTTTCATAAGTGTGCACACTCTTAAACTAATACTTTGTTGTGTGTGCACCCCCTTAAACTAATAATTTGTTGAAGCACCTTTTGATTTAATTACAATATTCAGTCTTCTTGGGTAGGAGTCTGTCAGCATGGTACATCTTGACTTGGCAATATTTGCCCACTCTTCCTTGCAAAAGCACTCCAAATCTGTCAGATTGTGAGGGCATCTCTTGTCCACAGATCTCTTCAGGTCACACCACAGATTTTCTATTGGATTTGGGTCTGGGCTGTGGCTGGGCCATTCCAAAACTTTAATTTTCTTCTGGTGAAGCCATTATTTTGATGATTTGGATATATGCTTGGGGTCATTGTCGTGTTAAAAGGTGATATTCCTCTTCGTGTTCAGCTTTCTAGCAGACGCCTGAAGGTTTTGGGCCAAAAGTGACTGGTATTTGGAACTGCTCATAATTCACTCCACCTTAACTAAAGTCCCAGTTCCAACTGAAGAAAAGCAACCCCAAAGCATGATACTGCCACCACCATGTTTCACCGTGGGGATGGTGCTATTTTGGTGATGTGAAGTATTGCTTTTGCGCCAAACATACCTTTTGGAATTGTGGCCAAAAAGTTCAACCTTGGTCTCATCAGACCATAACACATTTTCCCATATGCTTTTGGGAGACTTGATGTATTGTTTTGCAAATTTTAGCTGGCCCTGGATGTTTCTCTGTGTAAGAAAAGGCTTCCGTCTTGCAACCCTACCCCATAGTCCAGAAATATGGAGAATATGGGAGATTGTTATCACATGTAGTACACAACCAGTACTTGCTAGAAGTTCCTGCAGCTCCTTCAGTGTTGCTTTTGGTCTTTTGGCAGCCTCCCTGAACAATTTTCATCTTGTCTTTTCATCAGTTTTGGAGGGATGTCCAGTTCTTTGCACGTCACTGTTGTCCCATAATTTCTCCACTTTTTGATGACTGTCCTTACTGTGTTCCATGGTATATCCAATGATGTGGAAATGTGTTTGGACCCTTCTCCTGACCTATACCTTTCAACAATGAGATCCCTTTGATGCTTTGTAAGGTCTCTGCGAACCATGGCTTTTGCTGTAGCAGGCAACTGAGTAAATATCAAAAAAATCCTACTAGGACAGCTGAACTTTATTTGGGGTTAATCAGAGTGTCTTTAATTGATGGCAAGTGTGTATGCAAGAAGACTGAATGCTGTAATTAAATCAAAAGGTGCTTAAACAAAGTATTAGTTTAAGGGTGTGTACACACAACAAAGTTTTAGTTTAAGGGTGTGCACACTTATGCAACCAGTGTATTGTACATTTTTTTATTTTTTTGCTATTTGCCCTAACAGTTTTGTTTGTTTTTCAATTGAATTGTATGGGTTTAAGGTTGCATTAAAGGTGGGAAAAGTTTTGAAATGATTTATTGTGGTCTCATTTTTCATCACAAAAACCTGGCATCACTGTGTATCTGTTATTACTTTACGTATTTGTAGGTAGATGTCCAGAAATCTAAGTTAGGAAAAAGCTGACAATATATTAAAAGTCTCTCTCTTAGCATATCTACTCAAATTGCAGAATAATAACATCTAGTAAAGGAAAAGGTGACTGTATAAAAACATTTGCCAAACCCAAACACATTTTCTTCATAAACCCTACTATAGTGATACGACCATGCTTTGAATGTTGGAAAATATAATCATGTTGAGAATACCATCTACACTATCCTTTTGTTTTTTCCAATAGTCTGCTTCACAGTGCATTCATTTACTCATTGCTTCATAATCCCACAAGTCTAGAAAGCCAAACCCAGAGAAACCTTTGCTGTCAATACAAGAAAAAGCAACAAAGAATGTTTACAAGAAAGTTATTTTTTATAAAACTGTTGCTCTCAAAGCAGAATAAATAGCAACTTTTCTTATTTCATTCTTCGACAGCCTCATTGCTACAGTATCATTTACTTATTTATGGTACTCTTTGCTATATTGATATGGAACCCTAACAGCTTTTGGGGTTAAAAAATGAAAGATGACAAAAATAGAGTATCCATTAAATTAAAAGTCAATGAGGAGGGGGAGACTACCTATAGAAATATTGCGAATCACTATCTGCCTCCCAAAGAAAATTCACTGCCTATGCAACCCTCCAGTTGTTAGCTTGTTAGCTGCATATGTTCAAATGGCCATGTTCATGTATGTGTGATGACTGCTGTGTGCATTGATAACACACACACACACACACACACACACACACACACACACACACACACACACACACACACACACACACACACACACACACACAAAATAAATAAATAAATTTTTAAATTATTCTACTTTGTACAACATGTACAAACACTAGTACTGACTAAAGTAAAATGCTACTGTGTATGTAATCTCTCTGTTTCTGTTAGAAAGGTAAAATAATGACTACACAAGCCCCAGCAACCACATAACCTACCTATAGTTCCTTCCTATAACAAACATGTCTCATAATTTTACTTTGTTTTTGTTTTCATGAGAACACAGGTTTTCACTAAGTTTTATAAAACAGGCAATATGATGCATAACATATCCAGGCTAAAGAGTGCATAATAATTAGAGTTTTTTTTCTTTTTTTTCCTCCATTTTTAGACATTATTGAAAACACAGTTTATGACTGATGATTATTTATCTATTTATTTATTTCAGCAGTTCTATAGCTTGTAGTTATAGTATCAGTTGTTCTGCCCCTATGTATAAAAAACCCTGAAAAAGAATGCAATTGACATACTTTTGAAATTAGTTCAGTTGTTTATGATCCAGTTTGCACTGATGATCTCGTGCTGGCTGTGTGTTGGATGTGTATTACATGTTTGTGTGCATTGATTACACACACCACACACACACACACACACACACACACACACACACACACACACACACACACACACACACACACACACACAGCAATTTTGTACTTATTTTCAGCAAACACAAACAACAACACTAGTGGAGTACCAAGATCAAATGACTATATTTAGCTAGTTGTTGTTCAGTAACTAACAGGAAAATGTTTTTTTATTAACAGGTAAGTATTTTAAATTAACTATCACTATTCCCAGGAGCATTTCTAAACTGATTTTTGTTTGATACATGCTTTCTACTACAGTTAAAAATCAATTATAGTTTTTTTTGTACTTATTGTTACAAATTTGTTAAAAATAAATTTTAGTTTATTACTTTAAGTAATAGCTTTTGTTTAGAGTAATAACATATTTCTATCATTTGACTTTTAATTTACTGATTATTTTTATGCCCTAACAAGAATTCCCCACAGCAGCCCAGGGTATAATATCATCAGTTCTGAGCCAGTATGTATAAAAGCCCCCTGAATGTTGATACATACTGATATCATCAGTTCCGGGAGTTTTGAAATGTACATGCATACAAACCTGAAGCTGCAGGAAAGTAAATCTGCTCTGATGTTGCAGTCGATGACCAGCATGCTCATTTGCCCTCATTAAGTGTTTTCTCATCCTTAAAGATTTTTATTATTAGTGTTATTAGTCATTGTTAAATAGTATTTATAAACCATTGGCTCTCGTACTAAGTAAAGCACTACATCTACTTACCACCCCTGTGAATATCCACTTCCCTTAAAGGTACAGCACTCCCTTATACTGTTCTAGCATGTCGAGTGGTAGATTACTGGTGTCCTCTCCAGTTCAGCTGGTCAATCTGGGTATCTTGAGACAATGCTACAATTGTCTCATGTACACAGACAACCCTCTCCTCCTCCCAACAAACACAAATACATGTGAGAGATGCAACTATATAGCCAAACTGGAGGCTGAACTCTCTCAACTCAGGGCTGGCATGACCAGACAGGAGGAGATGGTAACCACACACACAACAATCCCAGTCCCACATAGACCTACCACAACTGCAAACCAAACACATAAAAACACAAAGACATACTCGGAGGCTCTAATAAAAAACTTACCAAAACAACAGAGGCTCCCAAAGCAGACATCCAAAAATCCACCACCTCAAAACAAAACACATGCAACACATACTTCAATAAATCAGTGTGTCAACCAATCACAGCCCTTAAGGCCAAACACCATGCCTGATACACTAGTAATAGGTGACTGTATAGTCAGACACACTGATGTCCCACTGACCAGGCTGAACAAGGAGAGGGTGACTGTGAGCTGTCTATTGGGAGCTAGGATCCGCCACATAACACACGCACTCAAGTCACTCCAAAGCAAGTACAAATATGACTCTGTCATTGTCCATGCTGGTGTGAATGACCTGAGACGTACCTCCCTGGACTACATGAAAAGAGACATAGAGGAGCTCTCCGAATATGTAGCCCAGGCTGGTATGACCCTGACCCTGAGCAGCATCTTGCCCTCACCAAGAATGATACCACAATACAAAGACAAGATGATCAGCTTTAATAATTGGCTCAAGCACTGGTGTCATTCTAAGGGGATCCAATGTCTGTCTGCCTGGGATGACATGTTGGACAAGCCACGCTGCTTTGCAAGGGATGGCTTACACCTGTCACCACTGGGCTTCCAGATATTGGCTAAGGCTCTTGCCACCCCATAGTGCCTTTTTAGGCAAGGCTCAAAAGACAAACCCACCTCCTTAGAAAACAAAAATGGAAAAAAACTAAGGGTAATGCTGCTCAACGCCAGAAGTCTAAATCTCAAGATACAGGCACTTGATGCACTTCTCAGCATGGAGAACATCGACGTCTGTGCAGTAACTGAAACCTGGTTCAAGGCTCCTGAGAGCACCCCAGCACTACCAGGCTATACCTCAGATCATGCTTTTCGCCCCAAAACCCGGTCGAACCACAAAGGAGGGGAGTGTCCATATTCATCAAGGACACCCACACCTCCAGGTTAGTAGCAACACATGAAGCATCAGAGACCATACAGGTGCAACTAACCATAGGCAAAACTGCTATACAACTGGTAGCATGTTACAGACCACCCTCCCAATCTCAAGAACCCCACTCAGCCTTCCTGAAGACATTGGAGGATATGAATGTATCACAAAATACCATCATACTGGGAGACTTCAACTACCCAAACATAGATTGGGTACATTATTCTAGCCCTAATACCCTAGCCCAAAGGTTCCTGGAATTCATAAATTCAAATGCACTGGAACAACTAGTCACCTCTCCCACTAGGGGAGATAATATACTAGACCTGATCATCACAAACATGGGGACAAAATGCTCCACACCGGAAGTATACCCCTCACTAGTGAGATCTGACCACAAACTAATCACCCTGGATATACATATCCCACCTCCACCCCAGCACAAAAGATCACAGTGAAAAACTTCTCAAAAGCAGACTTCACTCTTCTTAAGACTGAGATGGTATCCTTTAAGCCCACTGTGCCAGTGGATACCACATCCCACAATGCCAAATCCTTCACAAATGCTTTCTATGGACATCTCCAAGAATGCATGGATCATGCAATCCCAAATAAATCAAAGTCACTCTCCACCAAAGGCAAGCATCCTGTCTGGTGGACCTCAGCCATTAACAAATTGTATAACAAAAGAAGGAAGCTACTGCACGTCAGAGCAAAATCCCATGAAGGGAAGACATCTCTGATCAACATTAGCAGAAAACTACGTTCTCTCATAAAAACATCCAAGGCCAACTTTGAGAGAAAAATCGCTAAGGACACCAAAGATAACCACAAAGCCTTCTTCAGCTATGTTAGAAACCTGGGCGGAAACCCTCAGATATGCTCAGAGTTAGTTCACAACAACAAAAAATACACTGAACCCACAGATATTGCCAACATTCTGGCTGACAGGTTCAGTGCAAATTTCTCCCCTCCCTCATCCCCAAAAGAAGAAATACTCATCCCAGCTGAATGTAACCTCCCTGTCATCTCTGATGTCCAGGTGAGAACCGCCCTAAACAAAGCAAAAAACACAGCATCAATGGGACCTGACGGTATCCCGGGTTGCGTGTTACGTGAACTCCAAGAGGAGCTAAACCCACACATAAAAATGCTATTTAACCTTAGCCTTACTTCGGGATATGTACCTGAACACTGGCGTACAGCAACAGTGGTCCCACTCCACAAAGGGGGTGCCTCTACAGACCCTGGAAACTACCGCCCCATAAGCTTAACCAGCCTGGTCTGCAAAGCTATGGAAAGAATCATTATGGAACTCATAAACAGAGACATAGGGGACCTACAGACACTTGACCCCACCCAGTTCAGCTTTGTAAAGGGCAGATCCTGCCTTTTGAACCTGGTTGACTGTTTTGAAACAGTCACTAGAGCCATTGATGAGGGCAAAGCAGTCCATACAGCCTACCTGGACTTGGCTAAGGCCTTCGACACAATACCCCACTCAGGCATCATAGATAAGCTCAACAGCTTAAACGTAAACCCTTATGTCACTAGATGGGTTGCAAACTGATGGGTTGCAAACTGGCTAAAGGACAGAACCCATAAAGTTAAAATCGCTGGAGCAATGTCAGACTGAAAGCCAGTCACAAGTGGTGCCCCACAGAGATCTGTCCTGGGACCCCTCTTGTTCGGCATTTATTTCTCAGATGTTAAAGCAAACATGGAAGGGCTGTGGCTGACAAAGTTCGCAGATGACTGCAAACTAGGCACCATAGTCGATACACCAGTGGACACATACATCCTACAAAAAGGCCTCACAGAAACAGACAACTGGTGCCGGAGTCACGGCCTTAAACTAAATGGCAAAAAATGTATAGTCATCCCCTTTGGGAAAAACAAAGTACCCACAAATTATCACATAGACAGCAACCCACTGAGTATGGAAAAAGTAATCAGAGACCTAGGGACCCAAGTCGACAGCGACCTCTCATTTGACACCCATGTTGCCAAAGTGGTTAGAAAAACATTCTACCTTGCACACCTCATCATGAAGGGATTCACATCCAAATCCAAGGATGTCATTGTACCCCTATACTCCTCCCTCATCAGACCCATGATTGAGTACAATGCCCCATTTGGTATGCACCTCACCCGGCATTTGCAACAGCTGGAGAGACCACAAAAGTACCTCACCAAGAGGATCAAGGGTCTCCAACATATGTCTTATTCTGCCAGACTAAAGAAACTTCAGCTCTATTCAGTAGCATACCACCTGCTCAGAGGTGATCTCTGTCTGACGTACAAGGCCATGTCCAATCAGGATCTGATGGACATGCTCCACCTCAAAAAATCCAAATCCATCAGGACCACGAGAACTAAAGACTTAAACCTCAGCACAAGTATGAATAGGACATGCTGGAGGGATAGATTCATAACCCAGAGGCTTCCCATGCTTTGGAACAAGATCCCAGTTCGTATTAGGCAGAGCCCCTCACTGACTCTCTTCAAGAGAAATCTTGATGAGTGGATGGGAGATCGTAAGTTTACCCCAGGGGTCACATCTGTGTCACTGCTAGACAGAGGCAAAGTAAACTAATTCTATTATATGAGGGGACCTTCATTGTGTCACTACTAGACAGAGGCACAGTATTCTAAATTTATTCTGTACATTTTTTGTACCATTTCATGGGGTGGCAAAAGCCACATCACTATGGCTAGGCTTACAAATGCCCCAGAGCAGATAGCCTAGTACTATACTATGAAACTATGAAATTATATCCATAAAATGTAACAGGCCACATGACATCACATGCAAATGACTATCGCTAGCTCATTAGTCTTTAAGCTGTATAATTCAGCTGCTGTACAATTCAGCTTCAAGTTATGGATTTTCCAATAACTTTTGGATTCTTACTTCCCACCTGCATATCTGTATTCTTCTAGATTTCCATTCGTAGTAGTATTTTTGTTTATGGTTCTGCTGGTTTATTGTTAGTATATCTTTTAATATTTTAGTCATCAGCAATGTAGCTGAAGTAAACAATCTTCTTTTGAACTTGCTCCCCATCAACAGGTGAGCTACAGAGACTGAGTCCTTACATTCCTATATTCTGAAATTGTGAGATGGCAACACTCACAACTTTTACAATATTTCTTTCAAATGAGATTCTTCATTGATTGGATGGTTCACTCAAATTGCCCAATGGGGTAAGGGAAATGAAGTCTTGACTTTATATTCTTGAATTCCCATTCATATTTTTTACTCCCATTTCCTTTTAGTAAAAGAATTTTAGGAAGGTACAGTTGAGCCATATTTCCATTGAGAATTATGCTTTCCAAAGACAGAGGCTCTGGAAAGTAAATGCATTTCTTCAGCTCATGCAAGCATTTCTCCAATTATGACACCAAGACTTGAACAAAGGCTAGTTCAGGCAACAATGTTGATAAACCCAAATATTAAGGTGCCATTTATTCTGCAAGCTGCAGCAGGACATGACACCATTTCAGTTGAATTACTTCAGGAATGGCCAATAGGATGAGAAAAAGGAATATAAAAGAAATTACAGCCAGTGACGTTTTGTAGCCATACTCTAAGACCAGTAGAAAAAGGATACCACCCATGCATTCAGCAGTTGTTAGGAATATATTGGGGTCTCAAACATACTGAATAGACCACGCAGTTCTCAAATAATGATAGTGCAAATCACGCATCAGTCAGTTAAAATGCTGTTATTTACTTCAGAAGTGTCAAAAATAATTGAAGGCATTAGTCAGTCAGTGTTTTCAAAATGGCTAACTTTATTCCAAACTAGGGCAGTATATATAAAAGTAGGAGACAAATGCCAAGTTAGCCATGTATCAAGGAAAGGCACATGACTGCATGTCAGACTTGGACTGGTAGAAACATTGCCCTTCAAAGTCGAATTTGATAAACATCTTCCCATGGTGTATGGAGATGGATCAGGCACTGAAAAAATTACTATATGGGGTTCACAGTATATGATCCAAAAGGGGAAACCATGGTTATGCAAATAAAACTGACGGGATACATATTAGCCCAGAGAGCAGAACTAGAGGTAGTAGTCCTTTATGTAATAAAAACTGGAGACAGTCAACATCATCGGTGATAGTGCTAATGTAGTTAATTCTCTAAATATTTTTTGACCATAAGGGGGAGGCGAAGTTTCATGGACAGTGCAGGTAAACCTCTCAAACATGCAGAAATCATGCAGAAACTCTGGGAAGAATGTAATAAATACAAAGGGAAATTTACAATAAGAAAGGTAAAGGCACATCAAACAGAAAATGCAAGAGAACATAATGTGGGAAATAATCATGCAGATTTTTATGCAAAAGAAGCAACAGAAAATGGGGATGATTATATCCAGAGGAAATAAATGTAGTCCCTGTATACATCAACAGGGGAGAATTGTCACTGGAAGAGTCAGAACAAACACAAATAGATCTGGAAAAAATACAGGAAACACAGGGAAATGTTGAGGAAACAGCACTATGGGAAAAATATGAAACTTCAGGAGGATGTGAATATTGGGTCTTTAAAATGCAAAATGGACTTTATTTACCATATGGAAACAAAAACAGTAAATAAGGCCCCAAAACACACAAAAGCCAATGCTGGAAACAAACCAATATGAAAGAAAACAAATAACCAGCAAAGATACCATGACCAAAAAATGTATAATATTTATTATAGACAAGATAAGTGCTTTCACATTACAGAATGCTTCTTCCGATCCATATAACATAAAACAACACTCACAGATTTAAATTAAACTAGTGACCAGTCACAGAATGATTAAAATATCACAATCAATAAAATCATAGAATCAAATGTCTTCTTCTTAAAGCTGGTTTGAGACGCACATTAGCATTTAACCCTGGGAGCTTATTTGCTTGTAGTCGAAGTATCCATTTCTGTTCTAAACTCTCTACATAGTTGTTCAAATCTCCACCCCTAGGGTTGACCTTTGCCTAGTGCAAAACCCTAAAAGAAAATATATGCCCTGTGTTCTCTCTAACATGCTTGGCCAGGGCATTCTTAATATTCAATACTTTAATATCATGTAAGTGTGTCAAAATCCTGCCTTTCAATTTCTGCACTGTTTTCCCCACATAAAACCTGTTAGAATGTTAAAAATCTTAGCTAATGCAAGATGTGGGCAATAGTGGGCAAAGCTATAGAAATGACAGCTATGAGAATAATGGTACTACAAAACAGAATAGCACTAGACTTTATACTAGCCCCTCACAGGGAGGGACGTACATTTTAATAGGCGAAGAATGCTGTACATGCATTCCAAGCAAACAAGAATCCATTAAACAACACTTAGAAAGAATACAAGCAGTATCCAAATAAGCAGGAAAGACATGTAACTCAGAATTTAGTGAATAGCTTAGTAATATGTTTTGTGGGTGGTCCGGATGGATCATCACCACAATAATCACTATCATTGTCATTATAATGCTTATAGGAGTCTTAGTCTTGTGTTTAAAAATTTGTAAAAATAAAGCAGTTAGTAAAATTTCTACTGCTTCAAAACAAATCAGTATTATAGTAACATAAGATTTAATTCAATTGTAGCAATGTTTAATTTCTTTCTTTATAACAAAAGGGGAATTGATAAAAAATTTGTAAATGTAAATAAACTTTCCTGTTACAATGAAAAGCTGTGAATAGTAAGTCAGACATGCTACATTAGGGTTAAAGTCATATGATCTAATATGTAGTACCCATATTAGCAGCATCCATTTTGTGTAATGTCATAAGATCCACTTTGCAGATTCTCTATTTTATGTTAACATATGAAGTGATCAGGATTGAGTAATAGCTTTCACCATAAAAGGACATAGAATGCAGCAAACCAAGGAACTTGAAAAGCTCATCTTTGAAATAGTGTACTGGATTAGGATGTGGATGGCACCAAAGGGTTAACATCTGGGATGAATAGCCACAACTACATGAACTGAATAATCATAAACCATTTGGACTGAATAGCCAGAAATTGTTTGCTGGACTAAAGAGTCACAACAGTAGTAATCCTAGTAAATGCTAAAAGTTGTAAAGTCTCTGCAGGGTCTCAAGATTTGATCAAAATAAAATAGTTTATGCATATGTTGAGTAAAGCATATTCTTTTAGCCAGGACCATCAAAATTGCAGTGTTTTGTTGAGATACTGTAAAATTTCATTACTGCCACTGGTTTTATGAAATGTCAGCTGTTAATTTCAAAATTATGACAAATGACTTAAAGTTATACTTGATCCACAGTACTTCAGTCACTGTCAATATCATACAGCTGTTCTATATTTGCTTTAGACAGTACCACTGCATCATGACTTAAAAATATTTGCAGCTTTTTGGATTTGGATAGCACAAAAGTAGTTTTTAAATACACTGGTGCTGCTCATTAAGAAAGAACACTGTGTTACCAAAGACTGTGCTGAGCATAAAGCAATGTGCTTTAAAAGAAAAAATCACTGCTGGATGAAAGTCCAACATGAGCATGACAGATGGGATATGAAGGCAGTCATGCAGATGGGTTGTTCCATGCAATGTGGTGCATCCTTATTCTGAATAGTGGCCTGCAAAGGGCAATTCATCCTATAACAGAGACATTAGAATGTCAGCAGAACAGTAGATATCAATCCTGTATGATGGGATACATACCATCTTTTTCATTCAATACATATTAGATCCTGCCTATTATCAAGCCTTCTACCTTGACGCTAACCACACAACCATATAAAATATTTCCACATAAGTTTTCTGTAATCTTTCCTCATAGCTTAGTGTCATCCCCCTGCAAGCCACAGTCAGTATTGTATTCCATAATACATGATACTGGTTGTCTTAGGGTATACTTTAAATACTTGTATAGCCTGCTGGCTACACTTTTAATTAACCTTAGCTTCCATCCTTTTATGAGAATAATGTAGTGTACCCCGCAATCCTTAACTCTTTATGAAGTGTTGAAAACTGATTGTGTAAGGCATGCCTCAGTAAAATGCCCTGAGCTTTGTTCAACTATTTATTAGTACTCACTGGTCATCTAGTAGTTACAGCTCCCCTTCAGAACATGTTTACTAAACTTTCAGACAGTCACCATATTAAAACCCACCACTACTCTTCACTTTTCACTCTGCAATTAATTCAACTAAACAAACACTTCTCCCTAATTTAAATAAAACTTACTCATACACTATTAGATTGCCTAACTGAACCCTATTTTATTATTACAAGACTCTGTACAGTTGAAATGTAAAACTGTTGTTTCTAGAGTCTATTGCCTTGAGAATGCAACCTAGCATGTTGTTTGCTGCTGACTTGACTCTTTCATTTTACTTGTGATGGCCAAATGCAAGTCTGAGCAATGCCCCATATCCTTTTCTTGCATCATTGCCATAATTTCTACTCTCTCTACCTAATACTTTACATAGTTATCGTGGGCCATATGCAGTATCTCAGTTGCCACCTTTCTGATCTCGTACATTGTTCATGAATTTTTTTTTTTCTTGAGACTCCACTGACAACGAAAAATGTCTCATTTACATTCCTTGTCATTGAATATGAATAATAAATAAATAAATGCATTTATTTGCCTTTTTAATGCACTACGTTTTCCTCAGATTTAGTTTGCTGAGTTAAAGGACAAATTTTTATTATTTTCTTTCTTTCTTTATTTATTGACATTGGATTACCAGGAAAGTACAACTCGATAGCTACCCATTTTCACTGGAGGTCCATGGAGAAAAGCTGCAAAGTATTGCAAAAGCATTTTAAGAATAATAATTTTACAATATTCAAAAATAATACCAAAACATATACAGTTTAAAGAATTGTATCAAATTAGTCATTATGTACAAACACTGATTAAAATAGATGCAACTTGTATGACAATGATTTAATGTTTAGAGAATTTTAGCCAGTTTAGAACAATTAAATGTAAGTTTCTATAATACAAATAAAAATCGCAATAAGAAGTTTGAGGAAAAAATAGGCTTATGGCATATTTAAATAGGGAATTAATAGAAAGAAATTGAATTAAGGAAGAGAGTGAAGAAGGGACAGCAGGGGACAGCATGATGTGTAAGGTATGGATAGGTACTTGTTAATATAGGTGACTATCACATAATCGACATCCCAAAACATCGAATACCATAAGCTTGAATTTGGAATGTCGAAATGTGATATAATCGAAAGCTGAGAACAGCAATTTTTTTTCCCAGGGAAAAAGTTTGCTGTTCCGAGAAACACACACACAACACAAGCACACCAAAAACAGTAATCCAAACATATACACTTAAAATCCTACTTCTAACCCTACACTAAACCCTATATACACTACTATCTATCCACTTACCTTAACCCAAACCCTAACCCTAAGGTCCGTAACTATCGCACACTCACCTTACCCGCTCCCTAACCCTAAGGTCCATAACTATTGCACACTCACCTTACCCGCTCCCTAACCCTAAGGTCCCTAACTATCGCACACTCACCTTACCCACTCCCTAACCCTAAGGTCCCTAACTATAGCGCACTCACCTTACCTGCTCCCTAACCCTAAGGCCCCTAACTATCCCATTCCCAAACTCACCTTAACCCGGTCCATTTGCACACTTACTTTAACTTGGTCCGTAACCTTGGCACCACAGTGGAGGAAATAGCGAAGTGGCAGAAACAGCCCACTGAATTCTTTCCCTTGGAAAGAATTTGATGTTCTGTAGCTTCGCTATTTTCAGTGTTCACTGTTTTGGGCTCGATATTATAACATTCAATGTTTTACAACTTCGATGTTGTAATGTAGACCTGTTAATATTTAGGGATATTGTTTAACCTGGAGTTGAACATGCTCTTTTGGGTTGGAGGTTGGCATAATGGTTAAGGTGTTTACCTTACAGACACAAAGTGCAGGGTTTGATTCTGACATGGGGTAATTAGCTAGGCTTAAAATGCCCACTAGGGCAGTTAGCTTAGTTCTAATCTATGAAACTATGATCAAATCCGGATTTTTGGCTAGGGAGGCTTTCAGAATGATTTTAAAGGACTGGAGGGAGGGTATTGACCTGATGGATACAAATAAGGACTTCCAGGCCATAGCAGCATCATATGAGTATAGGTCATGCCCAACAGATCTGATAGGTTTGTTGACAGTGAGGAGTTTTTAGTCATTGAATCATAATGAATTAATGGAAAAACAATTGTGTGGAATGGTAATTAGTGCTGGACAAGCAGATAGATGCAGAATAATTTTATAGGTGGTAAGAAACTGTGCATATGTTAGTTGCTAAGGTAAGTTCTAAACAATTTAGGGTTCTGAAGGGGATATTTGATGGAAATTTAGCCACTTTATTATAGCATTGTTCATGTTTTTCTTTTTGTGATGCCTGGTGGTTAGTACCAAAAGGGGGAGGAAGTACTGGCTAGAATATTTTAGTTGTATTAGTGAAAATGTTCCCAGCCACTGGAGATGCACAAGCAAGTGCATTTCTTTGTGCCGGTCCCGTCTGGATAAATGGGGAGGGTTGTGTCAGGAAGGGCATCCGGCGTAAAATTTTGCCAAATCATACATGCGGACAACAGTACAGATATAAGTAATCCAAAAACTCCAAGGAAAGGGTGCCACAGAACCAGGAACCAAATAAAACCACAACAGGCACCCAAAGAGGGCAGAAGTAATAAAAACACACGAGCCTGTAGGTAAAGCAGAAATAAATATATAAATACTAAAACCATCACAATGTGTTGGACAGATAAATAAACTTGAATCAGCCCTGGGAATCTATTGGTTTCCATAACAACTGCCAAAATATTTCTCTCTCTCTCCTATTTTTTTCCCATGGGCCCCCCTCACATTTTTTCCAATGTAAAATGCACCACAGGTTTTACATAGGGCTAAATAAATCAAGCACTCTATTACAGTTTTTACATGAAACAATAGTACCATTATACTCCAGCAAATCCTTGAGGTTCCTGCTTTTTGTATATAAATCCTAGGGTGTTGGTAACAAAACAACAACCAACTCTAACACTTAAAAAACCTCCTCCAGTGAGTAGTAATAATTTTTTTTTTAACCCTGGTATTCTGATTATAAATAATCACCCCCTACCCCCCTTTTTTTCTTGATTTCATCCCTAATGTCACCAGTTGTGGTTGGTAGTGTGGTGTACTTTGCACATTTTGGTACTACATTCTTTACTTCCTCCAAAACCTCATCAATTAAATAGCTAGGATACTTCCTAGATATAAACATTTTTTTGACTCTCTTGACTTTCTCTTCCTCCGAAAGAGGTCATCTCCTAGATCGGACAAATTGACAAATTGTCCCTTGATATTCTTTCTCTTTTAAACGGAGATGGAACTGGTGAAATAGTTTTCCATGTTGGTGAATGGCATCCTGGAACCATTCTGACCTGTAGAATGTGGAATCACATTAAAAAAATCCTCTGAAATATCAAGGTTACAAAATATTAAGGAATCTGAACATGTTACTAATAATGCTTCTTCTCAAAAACCTTAGGAGTCCTTTACCATACCTGGCCCCCCAAATATCTTTTAATTTTATATCTGGTTTATAAAATGTCGCTCAGCATGTCCTGTAAAACCAAAATCAATCTTTACGTATGCCTATTAATCTCTTTCTTGGATACTAACATACTATATTGGTATCATTAAGCATATCCATCATCTTACTGGAATACAAAATACTGTCCATGAAGACCACCCTCACCACCTTTATCGGGTTGCATCACCAGGTATCTATTTTCTTGAATGGATGAGAGAAGTACCTTTTCTCTTCTCTAGTCATGTTAAATTTACCATCCAATCACCCTATAAACATTCCTGATTTCTTCTTCTTTCCTTTCTTTTAGTTTTAACTGGGGTGGGGGGGGGGGGATTATAGGTAGGTCTCTCTCAATAATTTATTAGTACCACCATCCTTGCCCCTGAACATAATAATCTAAATTCTTTTTTTTCCAAAAAAAAATCCCTATGTCCATGTAATTACCCCCCCCCTGTAGAGGGGTAGAAAAAAAAATTTAAATAAAAAATTTTGAAAAATGTTTCCTGTCAATCTCCTCACTACTGTAATTGTAAATTTTAAAGTCATGTAGGGTGTGACATGGTCCATCCACAGTAATATTCCCTGTACATTGGGTCCAACTGAACCTATCTGATCTCCTAAGTTCAGGGAATCAGTATGGTTTGAATCCTGATGTTCCCCCCCCCTGCCTATCTATTTTGCCACACTTCCTTTTAAAAATAACATGACATTTTTCCACCTGTCTGTTGCTTAATAAAATAATTTCTCTTCTCATTTTCAACAGAAAACATAAGATCATTGGTCACTACTTCATTAATGTATTCTATCTCCTGATATACCTGCCCCATATCCTTTCATTTTCTTTAATCAGGGGCTCATGACTTCAAAAACCACTACGTCAAAAATAGAGCCTTCCACTACATTGTTCGAAAACTATAAAAAACGCAATCCTTTGGGTACTATACCTTTTAATACAATCTTTTAATATTGGCTCTATAAGACACTTCACTGTCTTTCTCAACATCGGTCATTAAATATAAATATATATATCAGTACACCTTGGACTGAAAAAAACTGTAACTAACAACAGCCATGAAGCCAAAGAGGAAGAGTCTGTCCACGACTGTCCATTCGGACCTTGGTTCTGGGAATTCAATGCCAAATGATTGTAACAAATTTTAGTTGCAGCTCCTTCTGTAATGCAGAGCAGCAGCAGGTTTAATCACATAAACGCCACACAATACAAGCGTTTTGTTTTCACCACTACTCAGATGTAAAATGAAAGAATGAAGAAACAATTGTTTAATTGACACCAATTAAATCCTGTAACTAAAATATTCTGTATACATCCTAAGAGAGCATCAGATTCAGAGTAGTAGTTTTTCCAACTGTAATAGTGAAGGCTTGATTTATTTGGCCCTATGTAAAACCTGTGGTGCATTTTACATTGGAAAACTACAACTCAAAAGGAGGATTTATGAGCATTTATATGCTATTAGAGTCGAAGATATTAAAATGCCTTGTTCAAGCAGAAGGTGCAATGTGATGTGAGGGGGCCGGGAAAATAGGATAGAGGTGAGAGAAATATTTTAAACCAATAGATTCCCAGGGCTGAATGAATACATATCCATTGCCCCTATTTTGAGCTGCAAAACTATAAAATAAGTATATATAACGTTTTGCAAGTTCTTTTTGTTGGCTTTTGATTCAAGTTTATTTATCTGTCCAACACATTGTGATGGTTTTAGTATTTATATATTTATTTTAAAGTTCTTTTAAAAAATGTGCATGTTTTTATCTACTTTCATCTGTATTTGTGGAAAAGGTTGTCATGAATATATTAGTTACAGGATTTAATTGGTGTCAATTAAACAATTGTTTTAACTACTAATTAGATTGGGAGGGGTATATAAGCAGGCACAGTCTTCATTCTTTCATTTTACATCTGAGGAAGTCTGGTGGATGAAAACGCTTTGTATTTTGTGGCGTTTATGTGATTAAACCTGCTGCTGCTTACACCTACAAGCTCGTGTTTTATTATTATCTTCTGCCTCTTTGGGTGCCTGTTGTAACAGTACAGATATACATACAGGATCGGTCGAGGCCCAGTTTAACAATGACCGCCACCAGTACTTTTGGCCAACAGGGTGCTGGCGGAAACTGGGCTACTGTTGGCTGAAGGAGGAGAAGAGGGGGAAGGCATGCTCAAAGGCAGGTAAAGGCTAGGACTGTGATACTGAGGGTCGGAACTTTGAATGTTGGCAGTATGACTGGTATAAGGAGAGAGCTAGCTGATATGATGGACCGAAGGAAGGTTGTTGTATTGTGTGTGCAAGAGATCGGATGGAAGGGGAGCAAGGCTAGGTGTATCAGAGGCGGGTTCAAATTGTTTTATCATGGTGTGGATGGGAGGAGAAATGGAGTAGGGGTTATCCTGAAGGAACAGTATGCTAAGAGTGTTTTGGAGGTGAAAAAAGTGTCAGATAGAGTGATGTTTATGAAGCTGGAAATTGATGGTGTAATGATGAATGTTGTTAGTGCATATGCCCCACAAGTTGGGTGTGTGATGGATGAAAAAGAAAAATTTTGGAGTGAGTTGGATGAAGTGGTGATGACTGTATGCAAGGGTGAGAGACTGGTGATTGGAGTAGATTTCAATGGGCATGTTGGTGAAGGGAACAGAGGGGATGAGGAAGTGATGGGTAGGTATGGTGTTAAGCAAAGGAATATAGAAGGTCAGATGGTAGTGGATTTTGCGAAAAGGATGGACATGGCTGTGGAGAATATGTATTTTAACAAGAGGGAGGAGCATAGCGTGACATACAAGAGTGGAGGAAGATGCACACAGGTGGATTATATCTTATGTAGAAGGGCCAGTCTGAAGGAGATTGGAGACTGTAAAGTAGTGGCAGGGGAAAGTGTAGTTAGGCAGCATAGGATGGTGGTTTGTAGGATGACATTGGTGATCAAGAAGAGAAGGATGAGTCTGAGGGCAGCACCAAAGATCAAATGGTGGAAATTGATAAAGGGTAATTGTGAGGTGGAGTTCAGGGAAGAGTTAAGACAGGCACTGGGTGGCAGTGAAGAGTTACCTAATAGCTGGGTAACTACAGCAGAGCTAGAAAGAGAGATGGCTAGAAATGTGCTTGGTGTGACATCTGGAAAGAGGAAGGAGGACAAGGAGATCTGGTGGTGGAATGAAGAAGTACAGGAGAGTATACAGAGAAAGAGGTTGGTGAAGAAGAAGTGGGATTGTCAGGGAGATGAAGAAAGTAGACAGGAGTATAAGGAGATGAGGTGCATGGCAAAGAGAGAGGTAGCAAAGGCTAAGGATAAGGCATATGAAGAGTTGTATGAAAGGCTGGACACTAAGGAGGGAGAAAAGGACCTGTACCAATTGGCTAGACAGAGGGACTGAGCTAGTAAAGATGTGCAGCAGGTAAGGGTGATAAAGGATAATGAGGGAAATATACTCACAAGCGAGGTGAGTGTGTTGAGCAGATGGAAAGAGTACTTTGAGGGGCTGATGAATGATGAGAATGAGAGGGAGAGAAGGTTGGATGATGTGCAGATAGTAAATCGTGAAGTGCAGTGGATTAGCAAGGAGGAAGTAAGGACAGCTATGAAGAGAATGAAGAATGGAAAGGCTATTGGTCCAGATGACATACCTGTGGAAGCATGGAGGTGTTTAGGTGAAATGGCAGTGGAGTTTTTAACTAGATTGTTTAATGAAATCTTAGAAAGTGAGAAGATGCCTGAGGAATGGAGAAAAAGTGTTTTAGTACCGAGTTTTAAGAATAAGGGTGATGTGCAGAGCTGTAGTTAACTACAGTGGGATTAAACTGATCAGTCACAGCATGAAGTTATGGGAAAGAGTAGTGGAAGCTAGGTTAAGAAGGGAGGTGATGATTAGTGATCAACAGTATGGTTTCATGCCAAGAAAGAGCACTACAGAATCAATGTTTGCTCTGAGAGTGTTGATGGAGAAGTACAGACAAGGTCAAAAGGATTTGCATTGTGTCTTTGTGGACTTAGAGAAAGCATATGACGGGGTGCCTAGAGAGGAGTTGTGGTATTGTATGAGGAAGTCAGGAGTGTCAGAGAAGTATGCAAGAGTGGTACAGGATATGTATGAGGGTAGTGTGACAGTGGTGAGGTCTGCAGTGAGAATGACGGATGCGTTTAAGGTGCAGGTGGGATTACATCAAGGATCAGCTCTGAGCTCTTTCTTATCTGCAATGGTGATGGACAGGTTGACAGACGAGATCAGACAAGCATCCCTGTGGACTATGATGTTTGCAGATGACATTGTGATCTATAGTGAGAGTAGGGAACAGGTGGAAGAGACCCTGGAGAGGTGGAGATATGCTCTAGAGAGAAGAGGAATGAAGGTCTGCAGGACTAAGACAGAATATGTGTGTGTGAATGAGAGGGAGGATAGAGGAATGGTGAGGATGCAGAGAGTAGAGGTGGTGAAGGTGGATGAGTTTAAATACTTGGGATCAGCAGTTCAGAATAATGGTTAGTGTGAAAGAGAGGTGAAGAAGAGAGTACAGGCAAGATGGAGTGGGTGGAGAAGAGTGTCAGGAGTGATTTGTGACAGACGAGTTCCAGTAAGAGTGAAAGGAAAGGTCTACAAAAGGGTAGTGAGACCAGCTATGTTATATGGTTTGGAGACAGTGGCACTGACAAAAAGGCAGGAGTCAGAGCTTGAAGTGGCAGAGTTGAAGATGTTAAGATTTGCACTGGGTGTGACGAGGATGGACAGGATTAGGACTAAGTATATTAGAGGGTCAGCCCAGGTTGGAAGGTTTGGAGACAAAGCAAGAGAGGCAATATTACATTGGTTTGGACATGTGCTGAGGAGGGATGCAGAGTATATTGGGAAAAAGATGCTAAGCATGAAGCTGCCAGCTAACAGGAAAAGAGGAAGGCCTAAGATAAGGTTTATGGATGTGGTGAGAGAGGACATGCAGGTGGTTGGTGTGACAGAGCAAGATGCAGAGGACAGGAAGAAATTGAAACAGTTGATCCGCTGTGGCGATCCCTAACGGGAGCAGCCGAAAGAAGAAGATTGGTGAAAATGTTCTTGGCTCTATAAGGCATCCCTAGTGTTTGATGAGTTGTTTTTATGCAATTTGGTATATTTAGGTCAAAGTTAAGATTATCATCCACTATCATCCTCAATCATTTGCATTGAGAAGTGACTTCAATTGCTGTATTATGAAAAGACAGGATTTTACATTTTTATTCATGAGGCAGGGATTTGGAGAAAAATACAAATAATTTTTTCTTTTTTGGATTGAGCATGAGTTTTGAGTTACAAAGCCATGTTTCAGTTGCTTTTAAAGCTTCCTGAGTAATTTGATTACCGGGTTGTCTGATATGTGGAATCATCTGTGTATTGCATTAGAGACGCCTGTTGTATGGATGTGTGGAAGGAGTTTGTGAGAGTGTTAAAGAAGAAGGCACCGAAGACAGAGCCTTGTGATACACCGGTGGTGACAGGGAGGTATAGAGACGTGTTGGAGTACTATTTTACTGACTGATACCTGTTGAACAAGTAGGTTTGAAACATAGAAGGATGGGCTGAGACAGACCTAGTGAGAACACCTGAAGCAGAAGTTTGTTCTGACAATCTGTGTTCTTCTCCTTAAACTTACAATTTATATAGGCACTAGTAATAGGTGATTAATGCTACTTGGATTTTTGTATAGTTGCTGATCCCTCTAGTGCATCTCATTAATTCTACCTTTGGAAATCTTGTCCTAGTGCCTTCACTGGCTATCACACCCGTGACATCAAGAGGTATTGCAACATACCTCTGTGCCCACAGCATATATTCACACCGCTGTACTTACTTCTGCTCTTGCGTGAACACTTCCTGTATTAACTCTTTGAGATTTCTCCATTAAAGTTTCATCAAAAGCCTGCCCTTAAATAGATGGATGAAACATGTAAAGGGAAACAATCAATAACAACCAACAAAAAATGAATCTTTTTTTTTTTTTTTTGTTCACGCTACTGACCTGGCCTTCAAAAACTGTTTCAACCCATGAGGCCCAACCGATTGAAGTCTGTAGTTATTGTAATTAGTTAATTTCTTAGCAAATGTGAAATAAAAATTAAACGATGTCCAGTTCTTAAAAAATGTATCTTTGCAGAGCTAAAACCTGCGAGGACTTAAGAACCACGTTGACATATTCAGTCATCCTTTGTTATCGTTTAATATTAGGGAAACATTACTAAATGTGTTGTTCTCAGTGACTTTGCTTGTATTGATGATATATCAAGGTGTTTAACAATGTCAAGTAGTCTGACCAGTATAATTTCTGGCACAGTCTTTTTCCTACATACTCTGCCACTGCTGTTAGACTGTACTATCAAAGTTTTGAGCTCTTTATGGACAACTTTAAACTCACAGTTTCTGGCTAGTGCTGTTAGCATAGTGTTGCACATCCATGTATAATTATCTTCATTTTCATTTTGCTAGGCTGTCTTGAATTTCTATGCATCATATTCTTCATTTATTTTTTATTTGGTGCAAATGACTAGTTTGTGTGACTAGCCTGAGTATCGCATATTGGATACTCTCAACTAATCTTGCTATAGCTTCAGATATATCAGAAACGTATTCTTTTGCCTTGTGTAAATCATTTAGCCTGTATTCTGTTGAAATACTTAAGAGCAGTAGCTTTTTTTAAATTTTGCTTCGCATTTTCTCTCATGCAAGTTTATATTGTGTGTTGTGCTTTACAGGCTTTGTCAAATGCTGGCATGTTAGGGATTTCTGCAGACATCTTTTTCACTGTATATGAGTATCAACTTTTTAATTTTTGTTTTCAGTAGTAATCTTGTATACCTTATTTTTGGGGACCCTCATTGATAGTTTTTTTTTATGAAACATCCATAGGAAAGTCACTTAACATTGTTGATTTCAATTGCTGGAAGTTATTTACTCTAGTCTTTCTTATTTTTGCTCAAGAAAATGTACTTGAGTGTATTTAAAATAATAAAACACACCTTTCCATCTCAAATACCTTTTTCAATAAATGAGACAGTTCTCTTCTTTGCAAGGTTTTGGATAGTCTTATATTGAGATCACAGTAGGTCATTTGTTAGCGATGGTCCGGCAAAATCTCTACATCCAGACCATATCTTGAAATTTAAAATGCATGCACTGGGGGTGTCAAACAAGAGATGCAAGATTTTTTTTCCATAAAATAAGAAGACATGTACCAGTCTATTCTTCTGGATGAACTGCAGGAATGTAATACTTATTACTGCACCACAAAAATAGGGTTACCATGTTTGGAAAAGGTGGAAAATAGCCTAAAACCTACCTCTTAATCCAGCCCTTGGTCTGCTTTGCCTTGCCCTTTGCATCACTACCTGCCTCATATATCTTCCCACTCCCCTTACCTATTTCACTACACAAATGGCTTGTCTTTGCAAGTCAGTGTCTTTTTTTATTTAACAATTTTTGTCTAACTGCCTGCCAAAGCAATTACTTTATCCTTAAGTGATGCTTATGTTAAAACTGTCCGGTATAGCAAGTGATTTCAAAACACCATTATTCTGTTTGTCACAGCAAAAAAAAAACAAATGAGCTTGAAAATTCATTACTGGATTAAAGCAGCAGCCATCTGTTTTCCACAGTCTGACAAAAAAGAAATGGGTAGGTGGCAACCCTAAACAAAAAGCTAGCAAATAAAACAGAATACAGTTTCAAATTTAAATATTCTGGTACAGAACTCAGAGCAAATCTTGGTCCAGTGAGTGAAAGCCATGCAATTATGTAATAATCCAAAGGTAAAAAAAAACATACTGATAAACTGTAAATAACAAAACAAAAGGCATAGAAACGAACAAACCAAACCACTTTAATCAAGAAACCAGTAAGCACTTTCATCTACATAAGACTTTTTCAAACTGACATACATTTCTTTACTAACTTCTATGTTAGTTACTAATAGTATAGATGCTTTGGCAATAAAAAGAATTATTTCAAACAATTGGAAAATATTCAGTCATATTCCTGATTTAAAAGAAGTATTGGGAGACTGCCCCCTTTTTGTTCAAAAGAGAAGAGTTTTAAAAACTTCTTTCAGGCTAAGTTATTCAGAATATGTATGAACATAAACATGCAGTGAGTGTTGGTGATGAAAAAAATGCATTGGCTAAACATTATAAGAGAGCGAAATGTAGAGTGAATTTAACATTTCTTGTATTAGATGAGATACAGGGATATAAGTTATTCAATGCTGAAGATGAACTAGAGTGGACAGGATATTCTTGGCAGGTAAAATTAAATGCTTGCCATCCACCAGAACTTGATAATAGGGAAGACTTTGTTGCTTTTTTAAAAAAGAAGTTAAAGCATTAGACTTTTTATAAATGTGCTTTAAGTTATATCATGCAATTTTTTATGTCATGTGATTTTTTTATGTCATATGACTTTTTCTGTGTTTCAAAAGCTGGGTCAAAGAAATGTATATCAGTTTGAAAAAGTCTTATGTAGACAAAAGTGCTTACTAGTTTCTTGATTAAAGTGGTTTGCTTTGCTCGTTTCTATGCCTTTTACTTTGTTAGTCATGCAATTATGTTTATGCCATAATTAACCAAATAAATTCTGTATCTATTTCCTAATTTGTAGGTTATCTAATGACATTTCACTCCTTCCATCAAATAGACAAAACATAACTATATAGTGTGGGAAAGAGACTCTCAGAGCTTTAGAGTTTCCCCAAAAAAACAATTGCAAAAGAGTATCTAGTCATTGGATCATTGTCCAGGAAAGGCCCAATTAGGAGATAATGGCTGCTGAAATAATTTAATTTATTATTTTTAAACTTCTTATATATTGGGATGCCAGATGAGCCACCTGTGAAGTACCTGGGGCTGCTTTTACCATTTATTTTTGTATACTGACAGAAGATTTTAGGTATATTTGATTAATAATTGCATTCTTTGCATACAAAGAAATCTGTTTGTTGCTGAATTTTGAAAAATAATATGCTTAAATGTCAGTGGAAATGTTTGTAATTATTATTTAGTTTTTTTTTTTAAACTAGTTAAATTAAATTAATTAATTTACAAATTATGGTGCTTCTGAATGAAAAAGTCAATATCTAAATGGCAGATTTTAAAACCAATGAAGGTGAGTCCTTTAGTCCATTGTTTATACAACTGTTTTACTGTATATCACTTATATGTCACATGACATCAAGAGGTGGCTTACGATGAAGATAGAATTGTGTGCAGGTGATGAAGTGGCAACCAGAAGCATATTTGTGGCAACTAGAAATGTCAGTGCATTGCATATGGTAACAAAACTGCATAAGGGTTGTGCTCTGATGTTCACATATCATTGAAATGACAGCCATTAATGAATCACAGTGATACTATAGCCTGGCCAACGGAAGCAGATCTGCATTGCACTGTTTATAAAAATGGAAAAATTATGTCCAATGTATGTTATGAAGTTATATAGCCTGTGAATATCTATGAGAAAAAATAAGTGTCAAGATCCATTCTCCTTGTATTTATGTAACTGATACAAAGACATTGAGAATTTTCTGTTATAAATAATACATTTCTTATGAAATTCTACATAATATTGGAGTAGTACGATGCTCATTTTGTATGTTAAGTGCCCGCCAGAAATGCGTACTCCATTATTTATGTAACTGTTGAAAAAATGTGCCAGAGGTATGCAATAATTTTTGATGAAATGGTTATAGTGTGCTTTGACATTTGTTTAGCTAATGAAATGAGTGTGTAGTTGCACTTAAAGCTATTGCTAAACTGCACTTTTACATGTGGCAAAATAATATTGCAAGCACACTGTGATGGGAATGTGCTTGAAGAGATGATGACGACAGCCAGAAATGTGTGGAAATAATTATACAGCAGCTGTGAACTACTTCCTTGGAGTGCAGTTGTGCTGATACAGCTGGTAAAAAGGAAAACTTGTAGTGTGCTATGTAATTTACACATTTTGTGAATTTACAGCAACTTAAAATACTAAAATCTTCACATAATTAGGGTGGGTGGTGAGAGCTGAGAGTGTGATAGAGTATTTGTAAAACCTGTGAAATATTGCCGAGGAGTGCACCGTGTGTTTATACACTAAGTACAGTGATATCCTTAACTGTGATATAGCATCTGACACAACAGGAAAGTAATTCCAAGAATTCACAGTTAGATTTACACTGCTAATGAAGGAATGTAATAAAGAAATACTAATGAAATACAACTTTTCATTTCTGATGGATTTCACTTCTGATTTCTTCCACAGACACATATACAATGTATCAGTGTTACTCCTGTATTTACTAAACCACAAATTATAGTTTGATTTTAATTGTTCTTTAGTTTATATTTATGAGTCATGGAAGGCCTTGCTGTTGAAGTATATGGGCAAGGAATGGTGCACTTTGCATTGCTTATCTATAGTTTGTGATCTGTTAATCATATAGGTTCATAGATTCATAGGTAGGTATTAGGCTATCTGCCCAAAGGCATTTATAAGCCTAGCCAGAATGTGTTGGTTTTTGCCGCTCCCTTAGATTAGTTCCCTATGCCTCTGTCCAGCAGAGCCACTGAAGTGATCCTCGGGGTAAACTTTCTGTTTCCCATCCACTCATCAAGGTTTCTCTTGAAGAGTGCTAGCGAGGAGCTCTGCCTAATGTAGATTGGAATCTTGTTCCAAAGCATGGGAAGTCTCTGGGACAGGAATCTATCCCTCCAGCACGTCCTATTTATTGTTGTGGTGAGGTTTAGATCTCTAGAGCATGTGGCTCGAGGGGATAAGGTTTTCTTTAGGTGGAGCATGTCCATCAATTCTGGGTTGGACATGGCCTTGTATGTCAGGCAGAGATCACCTCTGAGTAGGCGGTATGCAACTGAGTGCAGCTGGAGTTTCTTCAGTCGAACTGTATAGGACATCTGTTTGAGGCCAGTGATCCTCTTGGTGAGGTACTTCTGTGGTCTTTCCAGCTGTTGCAGGTGTCTTGTAATATTTATTTATTTATTTTTCTGGTTTTGCATGCGTTACTCCTCACTCGCTTACTCTTACCTGAATGCTAAGAGAAAGGGGACCTGATGAATACAGTGTCTGTGGAACCTTTGATATTTCCTTAAAGGTTCTTGATGGAAAAACTGTAGGATATGGAAGGTATCCCCTAGGAAAACAGTAAGATATGGACGGTATCCCCCAAAGCTTGTGAGGAGGATGCTGATGTAATTAGCTAACAGAATGCAGGTTACAACAGAGGCTTCACCAAGTGAAAAGTCAATAGTCAGTGGGGTGTTATGATTCAGTACTGGAAAAGTTATCTTTCAGCATATTTGTAACCATCATAACAATATGAGTAGCCACTTACTTGTAACCATCATCATGATATGACTGACCATCCACTGAGTATCAAATTATCATAATGACCTGAGCAGCTAAGAGGTTAGGCAGTTGGGCACTAGTGTGGCATAGTGTAAATAAGTACAAGCTTATGCATTCTGGTGGCTGAGAATGAAAGAAGGTTTTGCACTGGTATGAGTATCAGTGTGACAAGCAGAGAAAGAAAAAGACCTAATTCTAAAACACGTATTAGTAATACAATACTTTGAAATGAATCCTGTTGTACAAAATTAGAAGGCTGTCTCAATAGCCAAGAGAATTCTGGGGTGAAGTGCTGCTAAATATACAAAACAAATGAGAGCTACCAGTGATGTGAACTTTGACCCTTTATGTAAGGCACTGATAAAATATTCTGGACATATAGATTTTGAGCTGCAGATGTCATTTTCCTAATACAGAGGGCCATGGCAAGATTTCATTATATTCAGTTGTGGAAGCCATACTGTGAAAGAGGTAAAACTGGTTAAATGCATACACTGGAAGTTATTGTGTCTGTATGAGAAATGGGTTGCATGAAGTATGACTGAATGCTATTAGCAGTGGGAATATATAAGAAAATTGAACCCAAAGCCATGATATTGAGACATGGTTATATAGTACTGAAGCTGAAGTGTAGGAAAGACTTGTCTGAAGATAAACAAAATGGTACAGGATGAAGGTTTAGGTTACAAACATAAGATTATGCCTGATGTCAAGAAGCATTATTTTATGGTCATGATTAGGGGATATTAGAGGGTCTTGATCAAGAGTTTGTGGTATAGAGGTCTAGCCAGATGCCTAAAGGTGATTAGGACAGATGCATAAATTGATGAAGAGCAGGAAAGGAAAATGCAATGGGCTAGCTGCCATAGTTTTATATAACTTCACTGAGTTTTTGGAAACACGAAATTCATATGGTTGAGACCATATGATCGAGTTTCCTGAAAAGGTGAAATAATAGAAAAACAACAAATCTATGTTTTTGCAGGGGGAAAGCCCCCCCCCCACTATTTGCAATTTATATATACCAAGTTCAAGATTGCAGTGCAGTGGGAAATTTATCATTTATAGCCAGTGCATACCTCCACTAGCGTTACTAGCAAATTTCACTGCCTCATCTAACAAATATATGCCAAGGCTCCAAAATCTATATTGTATCATTCTGGGAGACTTCAACTTTAAGTAGTATCAAAAGCCTTTGATATTTCAGAACTCCTGCCTAGGTTAAGTCTTACCCAAATAATTTCTGAAGCCACTAGACTAAACTTTCAGTCCAATAGGTACACCTTATTACATGCTGTAATAACTACGTTGACCTTATTCACATGACTGGGTATCTAAAAAACCTGCTGAAGTTATGCGATGAAGCATTGCACAACTGGAAATGCACCCCCTCCACAGATTCCCAATCCAAATATACCTCACCTCACAACCTAGCCAAGCAATCCATCCACAGTCACAAAAACAACCATTATGAAAACAAAACAAACCCATCCACAGGCACAAAAACAACCACTACCAAAACAAACAAATCTCAAAAGATTCTAGAGAGAAATCAAGGTGTTGATTGGTCAAAAAACACAACACAACTCTGAATCCCTCTAATACCACCACATTCTCTCATGCATTGACTTCCTGAATGAGTTCAGCAATCTTCCACAAATCATGAACACACACCGACCATCCCCACAGCCACCCCTCCACCCTTTACATTCCACTATTCCACTTCAAAGTGATTAGAACCAATGAGACTGAAATAAAATTGGATGAAATACAAATAAATACTCCCCTAGGCTCAGATAACATAGCCCATTGGTTCGTTCATTGTAAAGACTTCAACTCCCACCCTGTTACTCACATATACAATCTCAGGTAAACTAATAATGCATCAGATATGAAAAACAGCAATAGTCACTCCCATTCCATATCTACCCAAGCCAACTACTGCTTTGCAATAGTGTCTTCTCATTACTTTCCACTTTAGGTAGATACCAGAACAAAAAAAAAAAAAAAATATATATATATATATATATATATATATATATATATATATATATATATATATATATATCTGTAGATATATATATATATATATATATATATATATATATATATATATATATATGTATACACACATACACACATATACACACACACACACACACACACACACACACACACACACACACACACACATATATATATAAAACTAAATTACTGCCTGGTTACATCAATACCATCTTCTGTCCAGGAAGCAACATGGATTCTTGTCTGAACACAGCATTGATCTGCATTTTTTTTTTTTTTTTTTTGAGGAAACTGGAGTGTCAGCAGATTCATGGAGAGCACATAGACTGCATACAGTGACAAGATGGCAGGATTGAACCCAAGATGCTAGAAATGTGAGGCAGAGATCTTGACAATTTAGTTATAGGGGAATAACTATATAAAACATAGATAATATAAGCAAGCAAGCAAAATATGAGAACATACTGCACTAATGGAAGGGAAAACTATGGCATGTTCTAAGTATGAAAAAATTAAAATACTGTACAAAAAACAGAAAAAAATGATTATATACTATAGCTATTAACCAATTGTAGCATGTCACAACTATGAAAAATTAGAAATATTGAGGAATGGATCAGAAATAAAGATTATGTACTATATCTCTTAAAAGTGATAACTAATTGCAAAAAAAAAAAATAATGCAGTGAAAGAAATTAAAAATAGTTAGAGAACAAAAAATAGCCCTTTCTCTTCTGAACTACTTAACAACACATCACATAATCTTTTATGATACCCTCTTTTATTTTTTACTTCAAAACTCTTGTGTTTTTATTACCTTTTCCTTTTCAAATCCATAAAAATGTCTTGTGAGTTTTCTATGACTATTAATCACTGCGTAAAAATTATACAGATGTAAAATTATAATGTACATTCTCTGCTACCTAATGTTGCCTCTGAAACTATGTAATGATGTCTTGAATTTTGATGTTATATTTATTTTGATGATATAGTTACTGCTACTGTTTAAGTTACTGTTGGTGCTTTTCTCCCCGGTCCTCAGCTGAAAATGGGTTTCTGACCCAGTTGGACTTTCCCGGTCACCAAATGTCAATAAATAAATGGAGAAGAGGAAAAGAAAAGAGAAATGAATCATGAGGAAAAGACAGAAGTATAAGGGAGGAGCAGCAACTGTGAAAAAAACCCCAAAAGGCTAAGAAAAGATAGATAGTAGACTGGAGGATACTACACTGATATAAGAAGTATAACAGATTAACTGGTTATGGAGGCAAGTACTTATCTAAGGCCTGCATTTGCATTTGCTTCTGTCCTGTAACTCCTGGGCCCATCTCATTTGCTCACTCAAAAAAAAAAATGTATCTGCTTTTACTGTATTTGTGTTTCTTCCTACTTTATTTTGCTTTTGCGTCATCTTAATAGTACTCAATTGTATTTATTACTGCTTGGTGTAACTCATTCTAAGCCTTTTAGTTTAAGCACTTGGGCTTCAAACCAGTTGTTTTACATTAAGAAGGTTTGTGGTCTGCACTGTAGTGGCAGAACAGGTAGCTTACATCCTTCTAAGTTGGGAACTGCTGATTGAGGGCTCAGTGTCTGTTATTCTAAAAGTGTATTAATTCTGGTTTAAGCACTTGGGCTTCAGGCCAGTTATTTTACATTAAGAGGGTTCGTGGTCTGCACTCTTGTGGGAGGAGAGGCTGGACTCTGCCCTTCTGAGCTGGGAATTTCTGGTTAAAGGCTTATAGTGCCTGCATATTTGAACTGCTTCTTACTGAAATTGGTACACCTTGTTTGCTGTAGCATAGACTAGATCCAGGCCTGCTGAATCTAGCTTTGTTTGTATAACTTGAGCACTAATCCAGGCATTCTTTAAAGTATTCAATTGTATTTATTACTGCTTGGTAGTAACTTGATTAAAGTGTAGCTATCATTCTAAGTCTTTTGGATTAAGCACTTGGGCTTCAGACCAGTTGTTTTACATTAGGAAGGTTTGTGGCCTGCACTGTGGTGGCAGGACAGGTAGCTTACATCCTTCTAAGTTGGGAACTGCTGATTGAGGGCTCAGTGTCTGTTATTCTAAAAGTGTATTAGTTCTGGTTTAAGCACTTGGGCTTCAGGCCAGTTATTTTACATTAAGAAGGTTCGTGGTCTGCACTCTTGTGGGAGGAGAGGCTGGACTCTGCCCTTCTGAGCTGGGAATTTCTGGTTAAAGGCTTATAGTGCCTGCATATTTGAACTGTTTCTTACTGAAATTGGTACACCTTGTTTGCTGTAGTATAGACTAGATCCAGGCCTGCTGAATCTAGCTTTCTTTGTATGCTTGTTGTTTGTTTGCTTGTTATTTCCCTGAAATGCTAATTCCACCTAAAATGCGGCTTTTCAGTGCTTCTGTGGATCCTTAGTGATATCTGCATTGCTTACTGTACTTATTTCCTTGTTTCACTTGAAAGAAAGTTACTGTTTGTCGTTTTTGCATTTAAGTTACCTGTAACACATTGCTTTTAAGTTACCTGGCACTTGCTCACTAAAGCAATTATATAAGTCAGTACTAAAAAATTAAAAGCACTACACCCTCACAAACTCCCCTTGATTACCTTGTTCCCCATTGGCCCTTTTTTTCAATTATAAAGGAATTCCCAGTACTATTCTAGCATGTCCAAAGGTCAGTTGTCAATCTCCTCTCTGGTCCAGCTGGTGAATCTGGGAATCTTGAGGCAATGTTACAACTGCCTCATGTACACAGACAACCCTCTCCTCCTCCCAACAAATTCCAACACATGTGAGAGATGCAACCATATAGCCAAACTGGAAGCTAAGCTCTCTCAACTCAGTACTGACGTAACCAGTCAGGAGGAGAAGGAAACCACACTCACTACAATTCCAGTCTCACATAGACCTACCACGACAGCAAACCAAATACATAAACACACAAAAACATACTCGGAGGATCTAAATAAAAATCTGCCTAAGCAGCAGAGACCTCCAAAGCAGACACCCAAGCAACCACTACCCCAAAACAAAACACGTGCAACACATAGCTCACAAAGCCAGTGTGCCGAACAGTCACAGCCCTTAAGGCTAAACAACACACCTGATACACTTGTAATAGGTGACTCTATCGTCAGGCACACTGATGTCCCGCTCACCAGGCTGAACAAGGAGAAGGTCATGGTGAGCTGCCTGTCGGGCGCTAGGATCTGCCACATAACACAAATACTCAGGTCACTCCAAGGCAAGTACAAATATGACTCGGTCATTGTCCATGCTGGTGTGAATGACCTGAGACGTACCTCCCTGGACTAAATGAAAAGAGACATAGAGGAGCTCTCTGAGCATGTAGTCCAGGCCGGTATGACCCTGACCTTGAGTAGCATCTTACCCTCACCAAGAATGATGCCACAAAATGAAGACAAGATGATCAATTTCAACAATTGGCTTAAATATTGGTGTCATTCAAAGGGGATCCAATGCCTGTCAGCCTGGGATGACATGCTCGACAAGCCACGATGCTTCGCTAGGGACGGCTTGCACCAATCACCCCTGGGCTTTCCGATATTGGAAAAGGCTCTTGCTTCCCCCACAGTGCCTTTTTTAGGCAAGGCTCAAAAGACAAACCCACCTCCATAGGTATCACAAGGGATAAGAAACTAAGAGTAATGCTACTCAACGCCAGAAGTCTAAACCTCAAGATGCACGCACTCGAAACTCTCCTTAGCATGGAGATCATCGATATCTGTGCAGTAACAGAAACCTGGTTCAAGGCTCCCAAGAGCACCCCAGAACTACCAGGTTATACCTCATACCATGCTTTTCGGCCCCAAAACTTGGACCGAACCACAAAAGGAGGGGGAGTATCAATATTCTTCAAAGATACCCACACCTCCAGGTTGGTGGCACAGCACGAAGCATCAGAGACTATCCATGTGCAACTAACAGTGGGTAAAACTGCCTTCCAGTTTATAGCCTGCTACAGACCACCCTCCCAAACCCAGGAACCCCACTCAGCCTTCCTGAGAACACTGGAAAATATGAAGGTCTCTCCAAACACCATTATATTGAGCGACTTCAATACCCAAACATAGAGTGGGAGCATTACTCTAGCTCCAACACCCTAGCCCAAAGGCTCCTAGAATTTATAAACTCAAATGCTATGGAACAACTTGTTACCACTCCCACAAGAGGGGAAAACATACTGGACCTGATCATCACCAACATGGGGACTCTATGCTCCAGACCAGAAGTGTATCCCTCACTGGTAAGATCAGACCATAAACTAATCTCACTGGATATTCACATCCCGACCCCACCCCCTGCCCAGAAAACCACAGTGAAAAACTTCTCTAAAGAAAATTTCACACTCCTCAAAACCAAGGTGGAATCCTTCAAAGCCCCCGAGCCTGTGGAAAATACGGCCCAGACTGCAGAATCCTTTATAAACGCATTCTATGTACACCTTCAGGAATGCATGGATCATGCAATCCCAAATAAAACCAAGACCCAATCCTCCAAAGGCAGACGTCCTGTCTGGTGGACCCCAGCCATAAACAAACTATACAATAGAAGGTGGAAGCTACTACATGATAGAGCAAAATCCCAAAAAGGGAAGGCATCTCTGATCAGTACTAGCAAAAAACTACGGGCACTCATAAAATCATCTAAGGCCAGCTTCGAGAGAAAAATTGCACAGGACACTAAGGATAATCACAAGGCTTTCTTTAGTTATGTTAGGAACCTGGGTGGGAATTCCCAGATATGCTCAGAATTAGTCCAAAATGACAAAAAAAACACTGAACCCACAGACATTGCCAACATCCTAGCTGACAGGTTCAGCACAAACTTCTCCCCCCTCCCCACCAAAAGGGCAAATATCTATCCCAGCAGAGTGCTGCCCCTCCTGACATCTCAGATGCTCAGGTAAAAGCCGCCTTCTCCAAAGCAAAAAACACAGCATCAATGGGACCAGACGGTGTCCCGGGCTGCATCCTACATGAACTCCAAGACGAGCTAAACCCAAACATAAAACTACTGTTCAATCTCAGCCTTACTACAGGATATGTACCCAAAGAGTGGTGTACAGCAACAGTGGTCCCTCTCCACAAAGGTGGTGCCTTAATGGATCCTGGAAACTATCGCCCCATAAGCTTGACTAGCTTGGTCTGCAAAGCTATGGAAAGGATCATCATGGACCTCATAAATAAAGATATTGGGGACCTACAGACACTGGATCCTACCCAGTTTGGCTTTGTTAAGGGCAGATCCTGCCTCTTAAACCTGGTCAATTTCTTTGAAACAGTCACCAAGGCCATTGACAAGGGGAAAGTGGTCCACACAGCCTACCTGGATCTCGCAAAAGCCTTCAATACAATACCCTACTCGGGCATTATATATAAGCTCACCAGCTTAAATATAAACCCCTATGTCACTAGATGGGTTGCAAACTGGCTCAAGGACAGAACCCACATGGTTAGAATTGCTGGAGCCATGTCAGACTCCAAACCAGTTACAAGTGGCGTCCCACAATGCTCAGTCCTGGGACCTCTCTTGTTCGGTATATATTTCTCAGAGGTACAGGCCAACACGGAAGGACTGTGGCTGACCAAGTTCGCAGATGACTGCAAACTGGGCACCATAATCGACTCTCCAGCCGACACAAGCATCCTCCAAAAGGGCCTCATAGAAACAGACAACTGGTGCCAGAGCCATGGCCTCAAGCTAAAAGCCAAAAAGTGTATAGTCATCCCCTTTGGCAAAAACAAAGTGCCCACAAATTACCACATAGGTGGTAATCCATTAAGTACAGAAGAAGTAATTAGGGACCTGGGGACCCAAGTTGATAGCAATCTCTCATTTGACAACCACGTGGCCAAAGTGGTTAGAAAAACATTTTATATAGCCCACCTAATCATGAAGGGATTCACATCTAGATCAGGGGAGGTCATCGTGCCTCTTTAGTCATCCCTCGTCAGGCCCATAATTGAGTACAATGCCCCTTTTGGGATGTACCTTACCAGACACCTGCAGCAACTGGAAAGACCCCAAAAGTACCTCACCAAGAGGATCAAAGGGCTCATACAGATGCCATATGCTGCCCGGTTAAAGAAACTCCAGCTCTACTCAGTGGCATACCGCCTGCTCAGAGGCGATCTGTGCCTGAAGTATAAAGGCATGTCCAACCCGGAATTAATGGACATGCTGCACCTCAGAAAATCCAAATCCCATCGAGCTATGTGCTCGAGAGCCTTGAACCTCAGCACTGAAATAAATAGGACATGCTGGAGGGACAGATTCATAACCCAGAGGCTCCCTTCACTCTGGAATAAAATCCCAGTCCAGGTTATGCAGAGTCCCTCATTGACTCTCTTCAAGATGAATCTTGATGAGTGGATGGGAGATCGTAGGTTTACCCCGGGTATGACTTCTGTGTCACTGTTAGACAGAGGCACAGTATACTAACCTCGAAAAAGGGCATAGCAAAATTAATTTAAAATGGGTGGTGAAAGCCAAACACACTCTGGCTAGGCTTATAAATGCCCTAGGGCACATAGCCTAGTATGAACCTATGAACCTATGAATCTATGAATAAAATGCATGAATAATTCAGTATTTTAGAAAGGAAGTAGATGTGGGGCTGGTAATTTATGCAGTATGATTCTGTGCAAAAAAGAACTTTGGCTTATGATGTGATGATGATGAGAGAATTAATCTATTTTTAGGTAATTCCACAAAGACAATCCTATTTCTTTAAAATCAGTTGTTATAAGGGTATTTTGGTAAGGAGTATGTCTCATGTTGGGGGTTCGCTTTTTCTTCTTCTTCAGTTTACCTAAGGCAACAGAAGCACCTCATTAATTTAGAAAATGAAACATCTAAAGGAAAGAAAAGAACAGACTGTTTAAGCCTTTTCTGAGAACAGGGCAGTTGTCCAGCTGTTTGAGTTTGTGTCCAAGCTTAAGCTGAGCCAATGCCAGCTGATCTAGGTATTTTAGTTGCAGGACTGCAGACAGTGATTTAAGTCTGCTTTTGTAGGTCTGCTGCAACTTGAATGTTGCTGCAAAGTTTAAGTATATAAAGATGTAAGAATGCAACAAGGGTAGGAACAAGTACATTATGGTGGTGGATAACCTAGCACAAGGTGTTAAACATTGCTTCTCCCACTTTAAAATACCACCTTTTGGTTAGATTTGGAACTGGTAGTCTTTATATGATAGACAAACTTAGATTTTTATTTACAAGTAATCCTAAAACGTTATTAAAATCTACAACAGTGATAATGTTGCCATCCCATTCCATCATGCTGTTGGAAAGGACTGCCTATTTTCTGGTGTAGGCCTCCCTGATTAAACGAGTATGTAGCTAGTTTTATTAACAGTGGCTTAGAGGCCAGAAATAATCCATTCCTGAGTATGTTGTTTGCATAAGTATTTTTGTACCCTAAACAGACTCCAAAGAGTTCTTCCTTAGGTAGATGAGAAATGTAGAAGGTGTGATGGGGAAGAAAGAGGTAACTGGGCATATATGTAATGAATTTGCAGATTTAAAAAATTCCCTACAGAATATTCTGTCAGAAATATTGGGTGAGCAAATTGGAGTAACTAAGGAAATTGATATTTTTTGAGCTGGGATACAGGATACGAATTGCCCAGATATAATCAGGCCTTGTTAAGTGTAATGCTGGTGGCGGCCAAGAAAGCAATTACCGGAAATGGTAATCAAAGTCTAAACCAACTGTACTTGAAGTTTGACTATTGTAACAGTGATAAAAAATGGAAGTGGGATCCTTAGAAAAGAGGAGCACATTACATAGAAAACATGGAAGCTGTGAGAACAATACATATGTTCAAAGGATGATATTAGGCTATTGGCCCAGAGGCCCTTATAAGCCCAGTCAAGAATTTCACCCATGTTCCCTCAAAGTCAGCACCTATTTCCCTTATCCAGCAGGGACACAGGTGGAATCCCAGGGATGTATTTTCTGTTTCCCATCCAGTCGTCCAGGTTCCTCTTAAAGAGGGCTATGAGATACTCTGCTTGACATGGAGAGGGAGTCGATTCCACAGATGGTGGAGTCTTTGGGACACAAATGTATCCTGCCAACAAGTTTTATTAATGTCACAGACCAGGTTAAGGCTTTGTGGTCGGTTTGACTTACAGCTATGCAACAACTCCATCAAGGCTAGGTCTGAGATGGCCTTATATCCCAGACACAGGTCACCTCTGAGCAGTCTATACGGTACTGAGTAGAGGGACAGGGCTTTTGCATACATACATGCAGGATAATGTTTTGGAGGGGGACTGAGGTTTAAGGGAAGGCAGAATTGATCAATTTATGTAATGTTGGATTGTTGATAAGTATACAAAAGAATATATGTGATATATAACATTTGCAACTGGGAATATGTTAACATTATTTGTTTTCTTTATATCAGTATACGTTTCCCTATGTCTTAAATGATAATTCAATAAAGGAGTTAAAACATCTGCTAAATGGTAAGCATGAGTCATAACTTCAATATTTTTAAATTGTCATGCTTAATTTAATTATCCTAATATTGTAGGTCATGTGCTTTGTTAGAAGCTGCATAAGGTAAAATGAATTCACAGTGTGAAAACAGTGCATGTGATTAGTTAAATAAAAACTGAAAACTTTTAGATGATATACATAGCCGTAGCAGTAGTATTCTACCTGACTATGCTTAACTCTTTACAACTTAGGAAATTTATCAGAAAAGCTTCATATACACAAATAAAACCAGATGCAGCCCAAGTGATTCATGCCCTTAAAAAGCACCAGTAGCTCTCAGAAGTTAAGGTGAAAAAGAAATAAAGTGTATGTGGATGCTAAGTGTTATTAAGATGTAAGTATAGCCAGCAGAACTTTTAAATAATATTATCCTTGCTGTAAAGACAGATAAAATTTGCATTTGTTTTGATCCACAAGATCTGAATAAAGTGATTAAGGAGAATGTTGTCCATTGCTTACATTTGAAGAAGTAACCTCAAGGATGGCAAATACCTTTTCAGTACTAGATGCAAAGCACAGATTCTACCTAATAAAGGATGAAAAAGGAAGTTCTAAATTCTGCACAATTAATACATTAATAGGAAGGTACAGATTCCTTATATTCATATTCAATATGTCATCAGCGCCAGACATGTTCCAAAGTAATTGATGGATGGGAATATGTTTTAGACATAATTGATTATCTACTAGTGAAGGGCTTGATACAAGAACATCATGACAAAAGACAGTAGCAGTTTTTAATTTTCAAAATTTATAATTCTAAGTTCCCAAAACAGACTGAAACTGTAAGTAAAGATGCTGCTTTACATATACAAAGTATAGGATTGCTGTATCTGAATATTCCCTTTTGTCCAAGGTATAGCAGTCGCATAGTATCTCTAAGTAGTGTCAGTACAGGGAAGCAGTGCTTGCTTCCCACAAAAAAAAAAAAAAAACTTTAAAAGTAGAACTATGATTATCACCATTTGCTTGTTTTGTTTTTGTAATTCTGGGACTTCTACTTACAGGTCAGTAGGGTGTCCAAGAGACTGATACTGTTCATGCATAGCATAGGACAAGATAGTTTAAAGTCAAGAAAAAGCAAATGTTATAATCAGAATAACGAAATGAAATATAAGGGTCATATTTTGATGTCAGAGAGTCTGAAACTTGAAACTGAAACCTACTCTGCAAGTGCTTTTGTCAGAAAGCAAAGAGGTATTACAGGGGTTTATAGTACTGAAGAATTATATTTCAAAGTTCTTATCAGATATACTTGGTTAATGTTCAAAGTTAACAGAATAATTGTGATCAGTCAGTTGAGATATGCAATACTTGATTGGAAACATGAATCTCATGCAGGAACAATAAAGTACAAAAAGTAACAGGAGATGTTATGTAAAACAGCAGCATAGGATTATGATGTTCACAGTGCATACCATAACAATAATCTAAAAAAAGAAGAAATAACAGCATATACAGCTCCTGTGTATCAATGGAGTCAAATGGACATTGCTTTCCTATTATTCCCAGTTCCCCAAAGTAATGTCAGCAACATACCCAGTAAGTGTAAGTGTGATCTATGTATTGTGTTCTTGAGATGGAGGATACTCGTGTTATCATATCTGACAGTGGCCTGCAATACAAGGGTCAGGAATTCAGAATATTTGTGTGAATGTTTGACATCAAACATTTAATCTGAAGCTCATACTATGAACACCATAATGAACAAGTCAAAGAGAACTGTTCAAATGGTAAATAATCTCATCAAAAACAGTAGTGAGAAAAGCTGTGACAACTGTCATATTATCATTTTGGAATAAAGAAACACATCATTGCTTAAAACTTAATAGGCCAAATGTTGAAAAGCAAATGACTAAATTTAGTTATATTACTGATACCTGAAAATCAACATAAAGTAGAGAAAATGCAGCAGGCAAGTTGGCACAGGCAGAAATTCTACCGTGATAGCATTTATAGAATCCTATTGGATTTACAAGCTTTAGACAGAGCATGAACATAAACCTGTGGAAATGTTTGCAGCCTGAAGTTGTCTTCAAGTAAAACTAGAATGCAGCCAGAATTATTCGACAAATAAAACCAGATGTCCAGTGTAAGCATCACTGTTAAATTCTCTAGATATAGTAGAACACTAAAGATTCCAGAGAGACATATGGACTGCTCCAAACTTTAAAATTATTCTGAGGAGTGGAAAGATTAATTTAATTAAATGTTCTTGATTAGGATCAAAAGTCTGACTTTAACGAAAGGTTCCATAGCACTTAACAAAAAGAGTAGAAGTCCTTTAAGTAACACATTTTTCAAAACATTATTTACATGTTCACGTGTTTGCATTTTCAGGTACATGTCCACACATTCATATATACCAGCATCATTATTAGTTTTCCATAATTAATACCCACTCCTTCTTCCACAACCATAACCTAATTTTTGCAATATATCAGCCAAAATCCATTTCCCATTAAACAAAATTTCATTCAGTCTTTCATTCCAAATAACTTATATTACATAAGATAAATGTTATACACCCCTCTCACATATTTTTCTTGTTTTTATAATATCCTTAGATAATGGCAGTGTAAATCTTGGCACTAGATCATTGTCACTGTTGAAGTGACACCCTGACCCCATGTACAAAAATAGTGAAAAGTGGTTGTGGAGTGATGGATTGTTTATGTCAAAGTTTTCTTAATAAAATGTTTTCCCAGAGTTTAACCACTCTTTTATATTTCAAAAAACATGCTCTGTTGTCTTGCCCTCCTCACAAGATTAATACAATCTTCCTTTTTATATGGCATATTTCCCTTTGTCAGTAACTTAATTATTATCAGTCTCCATAGGAAATACTCTCTACAATCTTAGTACACCACTTTTTCCATATTTTAATGGATTTTATCACTTCTTCTGGTCAATTTTCTTATGGATTTATTTACTAATATTGTTGCATTACATTATCACAGCACACCTTTCTATTCTTCTCTACATCATCATTTTTTATTTTCCATGTTAGTATCTTTTCTTGATCGTTTTTAATTTCTTCATTTATATAATCTTATCTTTTTCTTATTCTCCTCATCTTCCAACATTTTTGTACCCATATTTAAATAGTTTCACTATTAATTTTTCATTCTTGTGTTCTTTTTACCTCTCCTTTTACATTTTAATTTTCCTCATTATACTAATATTCTATAAAAGTTTAAAGAAGCAGATTAAACAACTGGGTTTAATAACTCCAACTCCCTTCATCTTCACTCATATGCAACACACCTCTTTAATTTTGAACACCAGAAGACAGAAACCCTAATTGCACAATTTCTTTTTCATATTTTTCTAGAATCATATAAACATTTAATATCTGCTATTATTCCATTAAAACATAATTCACCAAATAAACCTTTTTTTCTTGAATGCTAATCTGTAAGTCCTCCACACAAGACATGTTTCTTTCATTTCTTTTATCAACCGCTCCTGTTGTCACATAACTAAATCATTTCCTAAATTTTTCCATAAGAAAGGTACTTCATTCATTGAAGAATACTTCCCTTCACTTTTCACATCACCCAAACCCTTACTTTTTTCTTTATTCTATTCCCATTTCCTTTGAACATTCATTCAGATAAACCAACACTCCCCTCATACATATTTTATTCTTAGGAAATACAACTATATCATCTGCATATGTAAAAACTATTGGAATTACCACTTCCTTTTTGCATGGCATATCTAGCATCTTTCATTGTATAAGTTACTTTACTCACTGTCACATTTATTACTAATGTAAATAATACCTCACTCATGGGACCTCCTTGTCTTATATCACAATTCATGCATATTTCTTTACTCAGCCACCCATTTAACACGATCACTCTATTATTTTGATATGCTGACTTACACACATTCCTAATTCTATTACCCATCCCATAGTTTTCCATAACAACCCATAATGCATTGTGTCCTACTGTGTAAAATATCATACTAATATCATCTACCATAAGTTTCACATCTTCCCTTTTACTTTTAATATCACATACATTTTGTTGAACTAACAGTAATAATTCTAGTCATTCCTTCCCTTTTATACTGTATCTATCTATCTATATATATATATATATATATATATATATATATATATATATATATATAAGTTCTTCTATAATGTCCTTCTTCCTTCCTTCGATGCTCCTCTAAATAATGTAGATTATAAAAATGATAATAATAAAATGTAATATGTCTCCAATCGTGCATCTTTCTTCCATATAAATGTTATTATCGCACTACATGACTCTTCATAGACAAACCCTTTTTTCAACCATTCATAAAAAATTTACAAAACACTCTCTTTGCTAATCCCTTAATTTCTTGTACATTTAAACCATATGCCATCTGAACCTGATACTGTATGAACATTTACTTTCCTAAGTACTTCATGACTTCATGCAAATGTTCTTCCTTAGCTCATTATTGATATTGTTTAACTTTCCATTCTCTTTTACTTTCTTTTCCTTAGATATATATATATATATATATATATATTTATATATACCCTGTACTAAATACACATAATTTGCTGTTTTGTTCTTTTTCTTCTCCTTTTACATTATAATTTCCCTCATTATACTAATATTCTGCTTAACTATTTTACCTAAATAGGAATACAACTCCTTCCTTTTTCTTACGAGTAATATCTCTGCTTAAAAAGCAATGTCTTATTTTTTGTTGATTTGTTTTATATACTTCCTTTTCCACATCATACTACTTTTGTGTGTGTATCTGTGAAATCTCTAATCCATTTCTGTGTATCTTTCTGTAATTCACTTCCAGTTCCTTTCTTATATCATTCTGCCATTGGAAGAAAAAAAAAACACTTTTCATACTTCTTTTTAAATTGAATTCACCATTCAGACCACTTTTTATAAATGTACTTCATTGTTATATGATCCCCTCCATAATTACAATGCTTTTCACTCTTCAGATTTATCCCATAATTTTTCATTTATTCTTTTTATTCCCTTTCTTATTTTAATTTACTCTCTTTCTTATCTCACCTCTATCCATATTGCTAAATAGTCTGAAATATATCTCTACTGTAGCACCATCTGCTATACCCAAATCTTCCAACAGTAGAAAATAATCAGTTTCAGATCCAATTGCCCCTGTACTATAAGTCCACTAACTTTTATTTCACATAGATAATTTACCACATTTTATCACTTCCTGTATTTTTCACATCTTTCCCTTTCTTTTTATGTTTTCTACTTAAATCACGATTGAAGACCCCTGCAATAATAATTTCCATGTTAACCTCCACATAATCTAACATTTGATAAAACACACTCTCTCTCTTTATTTGCCATTTGTATATGCATATAATGCTACAATTCTATAAACGTTTTTCTCCCCCTCACATCCACAACAGTTAACCTCCCCAGCCGCACCAGTGTTACATCTAACAGTTGTATTGTTTTTGCAAAATGTAGCCACTACAAAACAACAAATTCCACTGCCTGCTTGCAATCTTTCTTCACTTGTCAGGAAACTTACATCCTTTATAAAAATAATATCTACATCACATGTATCAGACCATTCCGGTATTCCTATCCTTCTTACAATACTAATAATAGTATTTACATTTATTGAAAGCACTCTAAAGTTATTACTTTTCCCTGTTTTTAAATTTAAGGGGAGTATCTTGCATTTTTGTTTTCTTATTTTTTTTATTCTTTCCCCGATTGAATATTTTTCAGAGTTTATCTACAACTATTCCTTGATCCTCAGAATCAGATTTTTCACTATTTTCATTAACTAAGACACATCTAAAACTGCTGCTTACCTTTCTTTTTAATCCTTGGTATGTACTTTAAAATTGTCTTTGCCTCTACCTGTTACATTTAGTTTCCTAACATCATTCACACTCCCTTCACAAATACCTGACTTATCACTGTCACTTTCTTCTTTTCAGTACTTTTATTTCATCCTCTTGAAATATAAAATTTTTATCTAAGTCATCTTTTATTACTTCATACTATTTTTCATGAACACCCTATTCCATTTTTCCCTTACTTCCTCATTGCTTTCAGACAGTATAATACTTTCTTCATCATCCTGGTTAACGTTATATTTTTATTCTTTTTACAGCCAAACCAAAAATGCCTTTCACTTTTATATCTTCTGCATTCCCTTTTATAAGTATTCATTATATAACCTTTTTCCCACATTTTTTACATCTTATTTTTGTGCAGTCATTTATCAGGTGATTGAAATCCTGAAAAAAAAAGGTTTTCTGTTGTCCTATATATCTAATTATCCCTATGTTACCATCTACATACATAAGTTTAGTAAATGCTTTATGAGATCCTTTTCATATTTTAAAATAGCATCCACTTCCTACCCCCTGCATTCCAAATACCCCTTTCATCTTTAACTTTTACAATATCAGAAAATTAAGAAAACATAAATGAAAAATAATTTTTAATATATTTTAACATTTTTTTTTCTAAATACTTTTATTTCAGATTTTTGTTTCTCTGACACTGAAACAACAGGGATTGGAAGTAAAACTATAACCAACAATGCACAGAACATAAGAACAGTAAGGAACTTCATTAAAAGTTTAATAAACATTGTATATACTATATACACAAATTGTCTCAGCACTTCAATAATAACACTATTTACTAACTTGTGTCCCTTGCCAAGAGACAAAGGATTAGCTAGTGTAAAATATTTAATGTGATGTTCCAAAATTCAAGTGGATTATGGAATTCAGAATTATGTTTGCAGATTACTTTCACTGTTTTTTAATGTTTATAAGTTATTGTAATAAATCCTGACTGTGAAAGACTTTGTAGAGAACACCATTTAGTACTAGTTTAAAACTAAAGACCAGATGGCATAATGATTAAGGTCTTCACCTCCCATGTACAAGGTAATGGTTTGATCCTGATTTCCGACCAATCTCTGTTTGGAGTTTGTATGTTCTCCTTGTGTCTCTGTGCCATTCCTCCCACCTCTGAAAAACTTGCTGACAGATTCCATCTCAAACCCCTGTACACAATAAAGCCCTGCTGCCCTGGGTCAATAAGCTACTGCCTGTGCGGTGTCCAGTTGCATGGGATAGCTCTGCTGAGCATAAACATAAACCAAACAACCTGCCAAACATGAACTAAGAATTGCTGCACTCAATGTAGTTACACTGACAGCATGAGCCTTAGAAGTGGATGACATGATGGTAAGGAAGAGACTGTAGATCAGGAGACAAGATAGAAGAGCAGTGCAGGGATTTCAAGTCTACTATTCAGGAGGAAGACAGGCTAGAAATTATATGGAGAGGCTTCAGAAGAGAGTGAGGCATGTCATTAGACTCTAGTGTAATGATAGAGCAGTATTCATAGGCCTACAGCAGGGTTGTGATACAGCAGATATGAATGGACATATGAGGACTGCCTGAGACTACATGGGTGGGGCAACATGAATAAAAAAAGAGAGGCCATTCTAGACTGCTTCAGAAAAGGATAATGGGGTAGACTCAGCAATTTCAAAGTCATCTCCAGTAAAACAGTCAGCTCACAATCACTTAAAAGCAGTGGTCAGAGAAGGCTCTAAGGTCAACAGAGACTAAGCTGGAAGTTGACTGGAGAGAAAGTACAACAGTTTAAGAAGAAGAGGAAATAGATGGACAAAACAGCATGTGTGAGGACTACAGAATAGATATGTGGTCGAGTCAGGTATGGAAATAAGGTGCATAAGGAAAACTGGTGATGGAATGCAGAAGTCCAGGACGTCTTCAAAAGAAAGGAGTATAGGAAAAAGTGGGAGATAGAAAAGACATACAAGCTAGGAAAGATTACTGGTTGGCTAACAAAGAGCCTAAGAGAGGAGTTGCAATAGTAAACATCAAGACATTAGAGGCACTGTACCAACTTTTGGAAAGTGACTCAGTGGATGGTACAAAGAAACCCTTGGTGAAATAGGGGAGAAATTGCTGTTAAAGGTACTCATAGCAGTGTGGAGAGAAAGGTGTATCCCAGATGACTGGAGAATAAGCATAGTAGGGCCAGTGTTCAAAAACAAAGGGGACATACACAACTCCTGTCAGATTTCATGAAAGTTCTAGAGAGGGTGATTGATAAATTAATATGCAGAGTAGTAAACAGTAAAATGGGAAATAAGCAGTTTGAATTCAGATCAGATTGCAGCACAACTGAGCTGATGTTTACAGTGACACAGATACTTGAGAAGAAGCTAGAAATGAGGAAAGACTCCAACTGCATATACCTGCACTTGGAGAAGGAATATGACCACTTCCCACGAAAGCTGATTTGGCAATCCTGTGCTGGTTCAAAGTCCCAGAAACTCTGGGCCTACTGCTGTTCATACTAGTGATGGACTACATTAACAAACAGGTTGGAGAAGACAGCTCAACAAAGTTGCTGTATGCAGATGACGTGGCATTACAGGCAGAGTCTATGAAAGAACTTCACAAAGGATAGGGGAATGGAATGCAAAACTGAAGACAAATTTGATGAAACTGAATACAGATAACACAGTTGTAATGGCAGCAAATGAGCAATAGCAGAAGAAGAAGCTGTGAATTGAGATAGAAGGGAAGCTAGTGGAACAGGTTAACAGTTTCAAGTATTTAGGTGGGGGTATTGAGAAAATAAGAAGTTTGAATGAGGAGCTCAAAGCTAAAATCAGAGGGGCTGCTGCCAAGCGGCAATGAGTGTCAGGGGTATTGTATGACAGAAGAATGCCAAAAAGGCTAAAATGTAAACTGTATAAAGCAGTGGTGTGACCACTATTACTGTATAGTACAGAAACCTGGGCAGTAAAGGCAGAGAAATGGAGGAAGCTAGAGGTGATGGAGATGAAGTGCCTGAGACTGGTTGTAGGATGCACACTGTGGGACAGAAGAAGGAATGAGGATACAAGAGCAGAAGCCCAAGTAGCTCCAGTTGCAGAAAAGGTCGACAAGAACAGATTACAGTGGTTTGGCCACATGTGCAGGAAAGCAGAAGACAATCTGTTTGGACAGACAGAAAGAAGGCAAGAAGAAATGAAAGTCTCCAGCAAAAGGTGGATAGATTATGTGAGAGAAGACCTGTGAAGAAAGTAGGAGAGTGGCATTGAATAGGGAGAGATGTCAATAAATGACACAGCATCCCAACCCCATGAAGAAAATGGGAAAAATGGGGTTGATGATGATGAAGATGATAGAATTTAACCATGGCAACAATTATAATAACAGATTTTAAAAGTACTAGGCTCCATCTCTTTCTGTTAGGTAAAGCAGTGTAAATTACCAGTCAGTGGGTTGAATAGTTGGAAAAGACATTTATATACATTTTAAATAAAATTCACAATTCCATAAGGCATGAATAATATCCGCATTAGGAGAGTTGAATGCTAAACAAGCATTAGAAAGAGATTTGTTAAATAATGATGTATTTGCTGGAGTGAGGTATTCACCATTTGCAATCATCAGCTGGGTGTAATACAGCTTTTTAAAAAGAATGTGTTTTGCACTTATTGATATTGGTTCATTTTATCAATTCAGATGATGATGATAATGAGGGATTATATTTTTGCCAGAAACTGGCTACTAAAATGGAGTTTTGACATTTAATGTTGATGAAAAATTTATAAGCAATTGATGTTGGTTTTGGGGATAATAGTGCTAAATTAAGATTATGAAAAAGCTCAAATTATAATGATCTTCCTCCTTATAAAAATAAAATGCGTATTAGATTATAAATAGGTGTAATCATAGACATAGATTATTTTGGTAGTTCCAGACCTTTGCAGACTTGGGATGTATTTTTGTTGAAATTGTTCATAAAATTCAATGCTATACAGTTTTTCAGTAAAGGAAAGAGAGTGAGGTCGATCATTATATTGTTTAGTTGAATATTTGGATTTTTATGAATTGGTTGAAAGAAGTCTGCTGTTTGTTCTAAACTGAACACGTTCATCATTTCTGAAAGTCATCAATGTGTTGTTTTATAGCGTTATCTATGTTAAGTTTTTTATGTTCTGTTGTTTAAGAAATGGCAAGGCTTTGATATTATAGTTGTATATTTTTGGATGTTGCTGCCATGTATGAAACAGGCCAGAGACCAATTATTTGAATTTAGATCCAAATTTACCACTTTGAGAAGTCTAGAGGTGTTTATAATTAGATAATAGTATAGAAAATCAGGTAAGTTCAAGCCCCCTTGTTTTTTTTTTGAGCTTATTAAATTATGATAAAATATTCTGATGCTGCTAGGATAACAGATAAACTTTGAGAGATCTGAAGTTATTGTTTTAAGAAATGTTAAGAGGATATTATAAATTATTGAGGTGAAGTAAAATAAAAGTCTAGGGAAGACATTCATTCATTTTAATAATTGTAGTTCAAGTGAGAACCAAATGAAAAGTGGATTGCCATATTTGAATATCCAATTAGATATTTGTCAGTGTGTTTATTAATTTGATATTTTCTACACTTGTTTAAGGAAAAGTTTTTTTCCTAAATATTTAATGGAATCCTTTATTTTTAGTCCTTTGGGTTTCCATGGGTCTACAAAGGAATTTTTCTGTTTGCTTGAAAAAGTGGGAAGAGACAAGACTAAGATTATAATTACAAAACTGGACAATTCTGTAATGGTAGACAATATTTTTGGTATATCACAATTAGGGCGAGAACAATAAATGTTTATATCATCTGTAGATCAGTTAAGAGTAGACTAAAGTTGCATATTTTTGGTATTGTATAGTTTGTCTTTTGAATTAAATTTAAAAATAAAACCTTGATATAGAGATTGAATATGTAAGGTGCAAGGGGGCACCCCTGCTGGACTCCATTCTTTACTTTCATAAGAGCTCATACATTTCTGTTTATCATGGTTTATGTTGCAGGACTTTCATATAAAATTTTTATATTGTTAATAAATTCATTATGGTAAGCAAATTTAGTGAGAACTGTAAATAGAAAGGCTAAGTTTATTTTACCTAACTTAAGTATACTAACTCTGAGATTGCATAATACTGTTGAAAAGTGAAAACACCTTACCTTGCCATTGTCCAGTCTCCCCACTGTCAGCACTCTGCTAAAGCAGTCCTTTTCAGTATTATGTTATTCTCTGACTTGTATTTGAATAGCATGTATTTAAACAATTTGTACTTCAGCAACATTGGATGTAACCATCTATACACATATCTGCATGTACGCACACACACACACACACACACACACACACACACACACACACACACACACACACACACACACACACACACACACACACACACGTTCACATGCACACACATATACACATGCAGAGACACACAAAAACATACATTCATTCATGCTTTCAGGAAATAGGAAGAATCTACAATGACCACAATGCTTTCTCATTAAAAAAATACAAAAAAACAAGGGCCTAAATTGTGAAAACAATGCAAATGTACTCATACCCTTGTCCCTCTTCTCAGTATCATACAGGCTCTTGTGAAGTGGCCTTTGCCCTTACCCATAGGGCTTCAACAGATCCTATTCTGTTAGACATATTACACATTGACAAGTTCAATGGTATCATATCAGAAACACCCTCTCACGAGATCTCACTTTCTTTTGAAAAATAAATAGGACATGTAGAAGTTTTAGGCTTGTATCATAGATAATACTGCTTTTATGGAAATGCTTTCCACTCCACATAAAGCAAAGTACTTTATTTACTTTGTTTAAATGTAGTTTGGATGAATGGATAAGTAACCACAAATGTATCCCTGGTTTAGCATCACTGTCCCTCATGGATAGACGAAACATGTAAATGTCCCAACATATCCTTGTTTGGTCTATCTCTGGGTTATTTGTACGCAAAATATAAGGGTTGAAATACTACCATGGGAATGTAGTCTGGGATTATTAAGATTGTCACAGATGAATAGACTATAACCTGAGTGCCTGGAGAAGACCCAGATGTACAAGGGGTCAGCTTGTAAACTTCACAGGGAAAGTAACAGGAGTTTGGGACTGGGACCTTGGCTTCTGACCCTCGATTGTGCTGATTTGAGCATCATACTACCATTTTATAAAAGTCAGTGTACCGGTATCTAATCAAAGTCATCTCATAGACTGGGAGAACTTCTGCAAAAGCTACTCTAAGAGCTTCTTGTCTGTTGTCCCTTCCCTAATCCCTGATCTGCTGAATGATGTCCATTGCCCTTTGGCTGTGTTTTGACAATGGAGTTTCTTATCTGGATGTTTTTGCATAGGGACTACAGTAAACAAGTAAGTAAAACTTTAAATTGTTGAATGCACTTATCACTCAAACTTAAAATTTTGCCAACATGTCTTTCTGTGGATTTTTGAGGTTTGAAGATATATGGTAACCTTTTCAAAGATTTCTAAAATCTGGATCATAGAAGTCAAAACCTTAACATATGGTTGGCAGTGAAGTTAACTCTTCACTAGCTCTTTTCTGCTGGAGACATTGCCCTGTATGTTCCACGCAGGGAAAATTTTAACCCTTACTTAATACTCATCTAAAAGTTGTCATAACTGAGAGGTTAGAATAAATTTCCTTTTCATTTGAAACTTTCATGTTGAAAATCTAATATTGAGAACCATGAGACTCATAATTTATTTTATTTTCCAGTATTAAATACATAAAGAAGTCCATGATGTGTTTTTAACATGCTTTCATTCCTTCATTTAGTTTTCATGTTTTCATAAAGGCCAGTTCTCATTTTATTCCAATGCCAGGTTTGACAGCTAAGAATACTCCACTCATTGCTAATGTCTACAGAAAACAAAACTTTAAGTATGCATTTGTTTCAAGCATTGCTTTCTACTTAATAGCAATTTCACAAATTCAGCAATAAACACAAGCCATAGACTTTTGTTTTTCTTTGTTATTACAGATTCCATGCTTAACAAAATGCTGTTCATTCTCAGAGCAGCTGTCAAATAAGTCTTTGAACACTTTATTTTTTAAAGAAACTTGCTCTACACTGTAACGTAATTATATATAATAATCTTGAAAGGGTTAGGTTTAAAAACATTCCTGCTATGTGAACAAAAAGAAAATAAATCAGTTATGTTTGCTGAATGCACAAATATTTTACAAAGTAAACATATTTCTAGCCACAATACTGCTTTGTAGTTTTATAAATGCATTTGTCTCATATAGTGAAACTGTACATATGATAAAAATGGGTCCACTTCAAAATACTGACTTTCAAAATACCTAAACTCAAAATGCGGAGACCAACATCGCTAAAGCACAAAATACTGAAAACTCAAAATACTGAAACTCAAAATATCAAAAAAAAAAAAAAAACACAGTACAGCAACACAACTATATTGCAGCAGAACTACATACAGAAACATATTACTCTTCTACAAGTATAGGCAGGGGGACAAGCTGCCCTGCACCCCCCATGTGACGGGCTGTGCCCCCCACATCCCCTGCTACTTAAATATATCAACTCCGAGATTGCACTAACTCCAACATTGCACTTCACAACACTAAAGTGCAATCTTGGAGTTGATATATTTAAGTAGTAGGGGGTGCTGGGGGTCTTGCTCCCCTGCTTATACTTTGAGAAGTGTAATATGGTTTGTGTTTTGTTTGTTTCAGTATGTACTTGTGCTGGAATATAATAAGTGTTGGTATCCTATGTGTTTTCAATATTCTCAGTTTCAGTATTTTGAATTTTCAGTATTTTGAGCTTTAGAGATTTTTGGTCTCAGTATTTTGTGTTTAGGTATTTTGAAAGTCAATATTTTAAAGTGGATCCAGTAATAATATAAATGTCAGTGGCAAACCAAGCTATAATACCAAAGCATTACATACCAACATCACTTAGTAAGATTCCTGTAATTGTCTCTCCTTCAACTGTCCACTGTAAAGTTTGCAGTCATCTTGCTAATAACAAGCTCTACATTTATAATGTTGTTTGTTGCCAAAGTTGTTCTATTTTTCTTCCAGCAACCTACAAATTGTAAACCATTGATTCAGATACTTGACTCAAAAATTGCTTAAAATCTCCCCTCTCCATCTTGAAGCTTTTCTAATTTTAATTTCAATAGTAAACCAAAGGAATAACATTGGTTTTCTTCTTTTAGTATAATTTAAGAGTAATATATTTCACAACAGAATATGATGTCTGTCTGTTTACACCTGTGCCTCTTTGCATTATGTTACACTGTACCAATATTCTATAACCAGCAAAAAACTAATACACCTGTCTAGTTACTTAAATTTTACAAAACCTGACCAGTAAACAGTTAATATACAGCTTCAACTTCCAATTTCCCATTTTCAGCATCACCCACCTACCAACTTTTTCGACCTTTCACAGAAAACTACCATGCCCTCTAAGGCAAAAAAATCACCTTCACTTTAAAGTACCCATCAATTTTTTACCAGTCATAATCCCACCTTCATTTGCTATCCTTCCTCCTTAACTGAAAACTTTCACTCACTCCCCTTATTATAATCTGTGTGCCCCAATCATACTTTTCCCAAGATTCTGCACATTAAATGCTTTAGCTATTCATCCATCTTTTTCCTACAGAGGTTAAACGTGATGTGCAAATGGCTCTGTTAGCCCACCAGTATTTTGTAAATCAACATCAGTCCCATATTACCTTTCTTAAATTAAGTTGGGCACTCCCTTGATTTACTCACCTTTCTTAGAGTTGTCTTGGAGGCAGTGACAGCTGAATTGAGATGTAAGAGGATGTATCCTATCTCAGTGGGAGACAAATAAGGAATCTTGTAAATGATAGTGACCACCAATGAAGTAAGGCAAGGTTTCCTGGTAAACAGCAACAGGTCCATGTCTTCTAGAGTAAGGTGGCTTGTTTGTAGGCTATGTGAACTGACCAGTAAAAAAAATTCTTGTGCAGCACATCCGGAATGCCTACAATAAAGCAGAATAAAACACCATAAGCTCATTTAAATATCCTCAATATGTATTATTTAACGATTGATACAAAATCACTTTTCTTTACAAATTCCATTTCTAATATTCTACTCTGAATTTCAGATTTTGTCATGAAATATCTAAAGGATTAATAAAAAAGTTGCATTTAACAGCTACATTGTAAATAAAGTAAGTCAAAAACAAGGTACAGTAAACATGCACAGTTACTTATTAGGGCCATAGTAGTTTTTTAATATGCTTCAGTAACAAATTATCTGTAAAGCATGGTGATGCAATAATTCTTTTTTTAAAACTTTTTTTTTATCTCTGCTCCAGTTTTGAAGTTAAAGATGATATAAAATTAACGACATATTGTTTTGTGCCAGGTACACAGTGATCAGCAATGAATACCATTACAGAGTATCTGTAGGAGAATTAAAACCTAGGACTCCATCCCTGCTCTGTGTCACAGAGGGATTCAGCCCTGACTTTGACATAGTTATCCTGGGATCAACTAGTAACTTGGGAGCTGAAGGAGTTGGCAAGGGTGGGGGCAGTGAGTGGCAGAAGCCGGCTCACCCATCCTAATGGAAGGAATAGATCCTGTCCTTTGTCATGTTGGCACCTACTCTATAAGAAGTGAATGCTATTCCGCGCATGGACAAAAGATGTCTGCTTAGATTTGAAAAGCCTTGTTTGTGAATCTGTATGAGTACACAAATGCACAAGGAGCAATAGCAGGGGCTATCATGTTATTCTGCATCATGTGCATCAGTAAGAACACATCCGCACGTATTTAAGTAATAACATAGTCCTCAAGGTCATCTCCATAATGTGTATCTGCAGGAGCACACACATGCACTAGGAGTGATAATATGGTCCTCAAGATCGTCTCCATAATGTGTATCTGCAGGAGCACGCACATACACAAGGAGTTATAATATGGTCCTCAAGGTCATCTCCATAATGTGCATCTGCAGGATTACACACATGCACTAGGAGTGATAATATGGTCCTCAAGGTCGTCCCCATAATGTGTATCTGCAGGAGCATGCACATACACAAGGAGTTATAATATGGTCCTCAAGGTCATCTCCATAATGTGCATCTGCAGGAGCACACACGTACACAAGGAGTTATAATATGGTCCTCAAGGTCATCTCCATAATGTGTATCTGCAGGAGCATGCACATACACAAGGAGTTATAATATGGTACTCAAGGTCGTCTCCATAATATGTATCTGCAGGAGCACACACATGCACTAGGAGTGATAATATGTTCCTCAAGGTCATCTCCATAATGTGTATCTGCAGGAGCACACACAAACACAAGGAGTTATAATATGGTCCTCAAGGTCATCTCCATAATGTGCATCTGCAGGAGCACACACATGCACTAGGAGTGATAATATGGTCCTCAAGGTCGTCTACATAATGTGCATCTGCAGGAGCACGCACATACACAAGGAGTTATAATATGGTCCTCAAGGTCGTCTCCATAATGTGCATCTGCAGGAGCACACACATGCACTAGGAGTGATAATATGGTCCTCAAGGTCGTCTCCATAATGTGCATCTGCAGGAGCACACACATGCACTAGGAGTGATAATATGGTCCTCAAGGTTGTCTCCATAATGTGCATCTGCAGGAGCATGCATATACACAAGGAGTTATAATATGGTCCTCAAGGTCGTCTCCATAATGTGCATCTGCAGGAGCACACACATGCACTAGGACTGATAATATGGTCCTCAAGGTCGTCTCCATAATGTGGAGCATATGGGCAAATACATGCAGTCTGGTGCTGAGTGTCACAGTTACAGTCCCAACATACCTGAAAAACACATATGCAGAGGTACTGTGCAGAATAATTCCTTCTCAAATGCAGTTTGGTGTACAACATGCAAATGTATTTGCTGTTACTTCTTCTTCTTTCAGCTTTTCCCAGTTAGGGGTCGCCACAGCGGAACAATGGTCCACAGAACGATGGGCAGTGGAGTTTTATGGTTTTGAGTTGCAGCCCAACCTTCCTCAGAAGGCACACACATGCACACATTCAGATCTAGGGCCAATTTAGAGTGTCCAATCCACCTAAAGCATGTCTTGGAATGTGGGAGGAAACCGGAGCACCCGGAGGAATCCCACGCGACCACAGGGAGGACATGCAGACTCTGCACAGAAGGCACCCATGGTATTAAAAAGCTGTACGTGTAATGCTACTTTTCCACTGTTACAAAGTGCAGCTCCTCTGTTCATTTATTAAACTTCATACTGTCTTAACTAACAGGTTTCTCAGTAGTTACATCCACATCATTTTAACACAAGATAGTCAAACAAAAGTCTACCAAGACCCTTACAGTATACAGACATGTAGTAGCATCTCACTTACAAAACTTGGAATCACAACACTTACCAACATGAAATTATCAAGGAGGACACAACAACCAACCAGTAGGAGTCTTATTATATTGAGCTACTTGTACAATTTATCTACAGACACTAAGTCCCAGTAGCAACTTGCATTCTGCTTTAATGGAACTCCATGAACAGAAGCCAAAACAATATATATTTTACCTTTTCTTGATGTTCTATGACATGCTAATTTTACTAACCTGGTGCATTTCCTACAGACACTCAAGCAGGTGTCATCAGCCCAGCTCCCACATCCAAAGCACTGTAAGTCATGACGGTTTCCTCACCTACCTGTAGCAGGGTTACTAGGAGCTCTTCCATATCTCTGTGTGGTTTCTCTGGCAATGGTAAACTCTTGTGCCTGACCTACCCTTTGTGATGTATTGTACCTTCGTCCTGTTATTCATTATCATATCAGTGATCCTGTGATGTGCCTTATTATAGCCACACACAGCAGTGAAGCCTTTCATGACTCCCTGCCACTTTTCCTGGAAGTAATTACTTGTGTTACCTTTGTCCTTGAAAAACATGACATGTAAGCATAGGACCTGCAGTAACTGCTTAGTCTCCTGTTTGGTGACCATTTCAGCCATTGTTTCCCTCTTGCGTCGATGTCAGGATGTGTACACCTGTGAGGTACATATGTTGTTTGTGTGTGTGTGAGTGAGAGAGACTGTTCTTGGTTGACCGCTGTGTCTCAACACTGCTTCTTCCTCTATATTTGGGGACTGCATACTTGTCTGCTGTCGCACAAGTTGTTACTAGAGTTGTAACAGGTTCAACAAGTACCCTGTGCTGGTCTCACTTTAGCCCCACCCCCTCAGCTCTTCAAGTGAAAACAAAAACAAACAAAAGATTTCTACATACAAAACTACAGGAAGCCAATTGACTTCCTGCAGTAAATTACTCAATTCATGATGCTTCAACCTCATCCCCCTACAGCTCTTCACACTGAAGAACAATAAAAAGGTCTGCTCCTTCATCCTGCCCTATGAGTCAATGAGGTCTTGTACCTGCACTCTGCCCATGATCCTCAACCTACCTCATATTTTTGTTAATAAAAAAATGTTCTTTTCTTTAAATTGTAGCAAACTGCTTATTGCTGTGGTTTAGACCTAGCACAAAGCGGCACAATGCTCAGGTTCTAGCTTAAAAAAGATATGTTTTTGTATTTTTAAACTGTAGCAGACTGCTTGCTAAAGTGTAGCTAGTAGTTGCTATGATTTATACTCTCCACGGGGTTCATCGGTTCATAGGCAGGTACTAGGCTATCGGCCCGAAGGCCTACATAAGCCTAACCAACAAGGTTCCCTGGCTTATGCCACCCAAGAAAGTTATTTTCCTGTGCCACTGTCGAGCAGAGACACAGAAGTGATCCCCGGGGTGTATTTCCTATTTCCCATCCACTCATCAAGATTTTTCTTGAAGAGTGCTAATGAAGAACTTTGCTTGACATAGATGGGTAGCTTGTTCCAGAGTATGGGAAGTCTCTGGGACAGGATTCTATCCCTCCAGCATGTCCTGTTTATTGTGGTGACAAGTTTTAGGTCCTTAGACCATGTAGCTTGGAGGGATTGGGATTTCTTTAGGTGTAGCATGTCCAACAGCTCTGGGTTTGACATAGCTTTATATGTTAGGCAGAGATCACCTCGGAGTAGGCGATATGCTACGGAGTAAAGCTGGAGTTTTTTGAGACGATCAGTGTAGGACTTCTGTTTCAGTCTAGTAATCCTCTTTGTGAGGTACTTCTGTGGCATTTCCAGTTGCTGCAGATGTCTTGTGAGGTACATTCCAAAAGGGACGTTTTACTCTATAATGGGTCTAATGAGTGTCAAGTAGAGGGGAACAATGACCTCTTTTTCCTGGATGAGAACCCTTTTATGATGAGCTGTGCTATGTAGAAGGACTTCCTGACTATTGTGGCGATGTGAGTATCAAAGGACAGACTACTGTCCATCTGGGTTCCAAGGTCTCTTATCACACATCCGGTGTTAAGTAGACTGCTGCCTATGTAGTAGTTCATGGGTACAGAGTTTTTACCAAAGGGGATGACAATACACTTTTTGGCATTGAGCTTGAGGCCATGGCACTGACACCAGGCATCTGTCTCAGCGAGGCTCTTCTGTAGGATTTCCACATCATTTGGGGACTTGACTATGGTTCCTAGTTTGCAGTCATCTGTGAACTTCATTGCCCAGAGGCCTTCTGTGTTAGTCTGTACTTCAGAGAAGTAGATACCAAACAGGACAGGTCCCAGGACTGAACCCTGTGGTACTCCACTTGTCACTGGTTTGAAGTCAGATTTGGAGTGTGCAACTTTTACAGTGTAGATTCTGTCAGTGAACCAGTTGGCAACCCATCTTGTGACGTAGGGATTTATACCTAGTTTAGTGAGTTTAGCTATAATTCCAGAATGGGGGATGGTGTTGAAAGCCTTGGCAAGGTCAAGATAGGCTGTGTGAACCACCTTACCCTCATCTACGGCTTTGGTGACTGCCTCAAAGAAGTCGATCAGGTTCAGGAGGCATAATCTGCCTTTCACAAACCCGAACTGGGTGGGATCCAAAGTTTGGAGGTTACCAATGTCTTTATTTATGAGTTCCATGATGATACATTCCATGGCCTTGCAGACAAGGCTCATCAGGTTAATAGGGCGATAATTCCCAGGATCAGTGGTGGCTCGCCCTTTGTGGAGTGGGATAACTGTTGCTGTATGCCATTCAGTGGGCACAAAGCCTGATGTGAGGCTATGATTAAACATGGTGCTTAGGTGGGGAGCTTAGGTGGGTACTACAGTGCTTAGGTTTTAGTTACAAATAAATAAATTAATTAATTAATATAATACATTGTAGTGAGCAGTTGTTGCAATTTATACTGTGCAAAAAGTGCTACAATGCTCAGGTTTAAGTTAAAAAATAAGAAATATTTTAAACTGTAGCAAACTGCAGCAAGCAGTTGCTGCAGTTTAAACCACATAGGAAGTGCTACAGTGCTCAGGTTTGACAACAAATGCAATACTGGGTTTTAAAAGCCAATATGCATTAAAGAGCAATTGGGACTGGCCATCTGCACCCCTTAACGCCTTGCGCCCAGGGCAGTTGCCCTCTTCACCCCACCCTAGTTATGTTTCTGATTTCTACCATATTCCATATTAATAACAGCAATGTGAATGCTATCATTGTCCACAATCCTGCAACTCTCTGCTAATGTTCAGTAGTGCATTTCACCTCAGATGCCTCTTCCCTTCCTCTCTACAAATAGCCACGCCATGACTTATGTAGACCAGCAATTTTGTTCTTTGTATTATTTCTTACAGTCTGTGTGCATAGACCTCAGTTTGCATCAACCCCCCCCCCCAACTAGACAGAGACTAGTCATTCCCTTTTGCTATGTTCTCGGTCACGGTGTGACACATATATTTTCTATCAGGTTGTCATACCTGTCATGTCCATGTCCTCTGTTATCTTACCCCATCTACTGTTTCCTCTCTGTATTTCTGCCAGTCAGGATTGGTGTTCATTAAAGTTTAGAGGTATACTAGGTGTCTTGTCTGCTTTCATTAAGCCTACATCTTACTTCAATGTATTCTCCTGTGCAGTTAGTTATTTATTTATTGATTTGCATTTGTTGACTGAGTAGTGTCTGACTGAGCCAGCTTTCAGTGGAGACCTGGGTAGATAAGCTCCAAAACAATTAGCTAACAGAACAAATAAAAACATAGTCATAAATGGCAAAGATAATTGGATAAACAAATACAATGATGCCAGTTTAGATATACAATTAAGTAAAAAAGTGTTTAAATGCTTGCAGTAAAACTTAACAATAGTAGCAACAAACAGACTGAACTTTAGCAAGTATTTTCTTTCAGCAGAAATGAGATTGAGAGAAGATAGTCTGGAGAAAACTAAAGGTTGGAGTGTGTGCATTGCATTGCAGTGAGTAGCAGGGAACGAGCTTAGCCAGGGGCAGTACAGGAGCATAGCCAGGTTTTAGTGAGGTGCTCTTTTAGGAGTAGTTTGAACTTGTGGCTGTCTGGGTTTAGCAGGATGTGAAGGGGAAGTGAGTTCCAGGTTTTGGCTATTTTATTGGAGTAGACAGAGTCTCCATAGTAGTTCTGGGATTTGGTTACTTTTAGGATTAATTTGTCAGATGATCTGAGGGCTCTGGAATTGATGTTTTTTGAATTAGGTCAATGAGAGCAGGGCAGTTATTGGGACTGTGGATGATAGAGTAGGTGGTAGTAAGCTGGTTGAGGGATAAAAGGTTAGGTAGTTCAATTCAGTTGAGTTGCTGAAGGGCAGAACCATGTTGTGTTTTGTGGGGTAGGTAAGTGGCAAACTTAGCTATTTCCTGTTCCTGTTCCTAACTTGCTATTATCATTATTATTATTGGTTTCTGTTGACAGGTTTACAGTATATTGAATTGTTCCTACATTCCTTAACAGTACTCAAGTAGAGCGAGTTCAACAAGAAGACCTGTAAGGCACCTCTAATTCTGTTTGTAACATACATGTGCCCACATTTGGCTTGTGAAGACAAGTTTGGGTCTGGTATGTTTTCATCCATGCTTAGATTATTATTACTGTCAAGTTATATATGAATATATTTATGATTTGACATGTTAAGTAACATTCTGCATGATTGATGAAGTTACTTTTTTTCTTATGGCTATAGAATTTCATAACGTGTGCTAACATCTTGTTTATTTCAGTAAACAGTCATAATGTTATTCTTATGGATAAAATCATTTTTTGTATAAATAGCTTGTAGCAAATATTACATTCTTTTTATTGCTTTTCATAGTTCAGTGACCATTTTGATATAATCTTTTGTTTAGTCTCCTTAATCATAAATTCAAAGTACAAAATATAAGTGTTTTATAGATGGATTTAGTGCTGCAACTTCTAACAGCAGTCATTTTAAGACCGATTTGAATGCTGCCCCCACTATATATAGTGGAAGGTGCAGGGTTCCTATTACATGAGAGAATGCTAGAAATAGCGAATGCTCGTTTGTTGAACCCAAATACACGAAACCACAGAATATCAAAGGAACGGATCAGCAATTTTTTTTCCCAGGGAAAACATTTGCTGGGCCATTCTCAGGAGTTTGCTGGGGGGTGTGGGGGGCACAAGGTTCTCCAGTTCAATTCTTGGTTGGGGTGCCTTCTGTGCAGAATCTGCATGTCCTCCCTGCATTCATCTGGGTTTTCTCTGGAAACTCCAGTTTCCTCCCACATTACAAAGACTTACATCTGGAGCATTTCCCCTGGGCCTCCGCTGAAAATTGGCTTCATTCCAAGTTGGACTTTTCTCGTAAACAAATGTTAAATAAATAAATAATAAATGCATTTATCTAAACCCATACTATAAACAAATCTATATTTTATCATAATGATCAGCATTAACCTATTACATCAAGTACTGGATATTTGGAGATCTTAATAAGTTTCTGTTGAGCCACCATGATCCGTATGACACTAGAAGAAAGTTCCAGTTACAAACAGGGTTGTGTAAACAAAATGTTTGATACTTGGTTTATGTGAGTGTCTAAAAATAGGAAGCCGTCTATATAGCAACACCTTGATTTTTGGCAATGCAAAGAAAAGGTTGGTTGGAGTAGGGTGTGTTGAAAAACTCCTTTATCAGTATGTGTATATGGTCCATTCAATTCTAAGGCACTTTTAATGTGACATTAGTTGCATTTCTATCTACACTTAATTCATATCAGATCATTTTAGCAAGAAACCGAAACATGGTATGTAATCATAAACGATATAGAAAGAATTCTTCAATTTCATCATTCTGAGAAAAACTATCTAAGTAGCTAAAAGGTGCCAAAAAGATCCCCTTGAAATAGGACTTTCAAAACAAATTGATCCTTTTTTGTATCATAAAACTTAGATAAAACATTATCTGTTTAAATAATGAAATTCATATAAAAGCATTCAATCATACTGAAACCAAAAATCAAGAACAACCAGTCAAATTTTAACAGAGTATATTTTTCTTAAAGCCACTTTTTTTTCAATTTGTTGCTGTTGGTCTCATGGCTTGCATCACTTTGGGCAGTTTCTTCATTCATAAATATTGGCTGAATTATGACAATGGGGACCCTTTATTGGCTATTTTCTTTTTGGAGTTGGAAAATAGTGATTCTTATGACAGGAAAGAATCTGATTTAAAGCATGTCTGTTTTAAAATATTGCTACCTGTAATGCATGTCTTTTTCAGCCTGCATTGCAGTCCGTTGAGTGTCTTGTCTTCTTCAGGTTGTTACATTTTCTTCTTTGAGATTTAATCAACCCAATTTTGTCATGATGTGACAAGAAGGAAATGTTAATGTTGAAAAGTGACACTTATTGTATTGGAACAGAAGATCAACAGTCATGAAAAACATTATTTTAAAATACTTTTGAAGTGTTTAAGTTAAATATAAAAGAAGCAGATGAAAGTCTGAAAATATTAAAATGATACTGAAAGTATTAAAATTAGGAAATGAAATATGATAAACATGACCACAGGAAGTGCAACAGCTTTAGTAGGAAGCAAAAGCGTGAGATCAGCAATAATAAGATATTTTTTTTTACATTGTAGCAATTTATATCAGTGATTAAAAAGATAAGCATGAAACAACTTGTAACTATATTACTACTGAGAGCTCAGACATGCTACTGGAAGTTGTAAGCCTTCAAAGCAATATCTTGAAATCGTTTCATGTTCTGACAATAGATAGCTCTTGTCATCATGATTTTATAAAAATACACAAAGAATTAATTTGGTAGTTGTGATTCTAAAATTCAGTGGAGCTGGTGAGCATACACTTCATTTAATAAAACAGTAATTATCTTTTTGAGTTTGGTTTTGCAACATTATGTTTTATTTTAATGTCTGCAGAACAGAAAACGTAATAATTATGACAAACAACAGAAAAAACAAATGCAATATCCAAGCTTACAAAAAAGGTACTGATTTATTCACACTTCTTAGATTTTCAGCTTTTAATTTAATTGTCAATTCTCTCATGATGTTCATTTAGTGCTAAACATTAAGAATTTTTTGAAGAAAGGGTTAACTTTCATTCTATCACCTAATATCAGAATTACAGATATATTAATTGACTTATGCAACTGGGAAAGACACATTTAAAGTCTCACTTCAGAAATGCCTTTTTGTCATTTCTGTAATTTGCTTCAAGACTTTGATCATTTGGCTGCAGAAACAATTTTTGGTGTCTTTATTTTTTAAGAATATGTCAAAGTGAATTAAGGACTTGAAATAATTCTATAAAGTACAAATACTATGATAACATGATCTTACATGAATTTGTGACCTCACATAAGCAAGTTAATAAAGTGGACTTAGTTATCAGAAAATCTAACAGAGGTGCAGTAGTTTTTGTTGTCGTGACTTTAAAGTTATAGAGTGAACTTTCTAAGACATCTAGTCTGAAACTGCATTGGAAATACCATCCTCAAATCTCATGTACAATGTTTTTTACAGTATAAAAGTTTTGCGGATGATTACTTGGGTTGTTTTGATAAACATGTAAATGATTATTTAAATATACATTCAAAATATTGTGCTATTTTAATTGATATAAAAACATATAAGTCAATTATAGCTGTTACATTTTGCCCCATTGTTTCCGGGAAGGGTTTGTTTTTTTGAAGTGATGACTAGCTTTGTATGTACTAAAACCATAAAACTGTGAGAAGTATACAGGATAACAAGTTTTTTTTCTTTTGTTTTACTATTGGGAACTGGTAAGGTAGACAGTAATGAGTTATTAATTATTCATGAGGTAGAGTTCTTACTGAGTAATACTGAACATACTATGCCATTTGATGAATGCTGCTGTTTAGTGAATATTAAACCTGTATAGTGACCATGGGATTATCAAATGCCATCAGATTCACAACTTATCTACCAAAACTGAAGGAGGAATAGATGCCTTTTTACTGCATTGTGTGACCTCTGGATTGGTTGTGTTAAATATAGAGGTTATAGGGAACAAAAGCCCCAAAACATCCAGGCAAAAACTTTCCCTTTTTAAAAAAATGAAGAAAATAATTTGATTCATTGTTGTTTGATGACATTTGATAGACTTGGTGAGCATACCAGTTCATTTAATGAAATGTTGATTACTTTTTGTGAGTTTGTTTGTCAGCATTATGTTTTATTTTAATGTCCAGTGTGTTTTGTAAATATTGGACAGGGCATGGGACACCCATGCATGCCCATAAATGATTTATAAGGAAGAACCAAGGTTGCTAGATTTAAATATGTTTGCTGATAATGTCACCTTTTTAATGTATTTTGACAATGGATTTTTCATAAGGAAGGGTAGCCTAGATGATTAGCATGAGTATATGTATGTGTCAAAAAATTTTATAAATCACCCAAATTCAAATACGAAGACAGTATGTATGGATCTGTGTTTTGGGTGTGTTTTTCTATAAACAAAGTATTACCAAAGGCCAGATCAGCAATGTGATTTATAACAATAGTAGTTTTGAACATAATGGAGAAATAGATGTTTAGTATCAGACAAAGGTATTTAGATCATGGCAATGGCAGACCTACTGTTGATGAACAGTTAAATAATCTAGTGGTAGAATATAGCAAAGGTACTGTTGACTCATGTGTTTTAAGTGAGGAGAAATCACCTGTTGTGTTAACACCAGTATCATTTGTTAAATGTTCCTAGGACATCAGTTATAGTACATAGTTAAATAACTCAAGCTGACCTAAATAACTGGTGCTTACTGACTAGTAATCTTTCATAAATTCTTACAGTTGTGGCAAGATATAAAAAACATTTAGACTGAGAAAAAAGAATTTGGATGAGATACTAACACTTTCATTATTTGATATTAAGGGTCAGGAAGCAGGCTGCAAAACTGAAGTCTGTGTCTGTGCAATATGAATTGACATCTGCCACTCATTGCCATCTATTGGACAATGCTTGCACTTTTCAGGCTTAATAAATGAATTCAGGCTACCACTGGAGTAGTCAGGGTTAGAACCTGTACAGCACTAGCACAGACTCCTATGTATAAATTTTTCTTGCCTTAACATGTTTTAATAACTACGAACCTATAATCAGATGGATTAATATGTTACCGTCTGTATGGCTGTGAGAGAAGACTGAGCCATTTTGACTATAAAATATCTGGAGATCATGGTTAAAAGAACATCCTGATTACAGTGAAAGAGATTACTAACATCTCTTCACTACTCTCAACTGTTATCTAATGCCATACTCCCCCCGGTCCACTCTCACTCCACTCTCACTTCACTCCACCTCTCATCTCCTTTTATCTGTGCACTAATATCTTTTCGCTACTCTCACCTGTTAAATAATCCCATACTCCCCCCCAGTCCACTCTCACTTCACTTCCCCTCACCACTTTACTCCTCTACACAAAAAGCACATTTCCCCTACTTTTTCACACCCCATTACTCTACATAATAATTCCTCTTCATAAATGTTATCACTCTCTCCTCTAAACTATTTCTCTTCCAAATTCCATAATATATGCATCCTACTGAAACCCTATCTCCTAACTCTACTAATCAAATAAGTGTTCTGATTGCTACACCCCAACTACCCACTCTCACACCATGTTTCTTACCTTATCTCACCTCTCCTCCTACTCTTATACTACCTCTCTTCTCACAATCTCCATACCAAACCACAGCACCTCCCTCCTCCCTCTGTTTACTTCACTCTAGACTCCCAGTCCCAACAGTCTTACCTAATAACACCCCCCTATCTTTCCTACCTCAAACCTCAACATTCCTAAAATCAAAATCTCCCCTCATATCCCAATTAAACCTTTAAATCTCACCACTGTCTCTCACTAAAGACCTTAAACTAATTAGAGCTCCCCAACAGCTTCTTCTCTCACAACTACTCACCATACTTTCTACCCCATACAAACCCTTCTACTTCCCAGCAATCTCCTCAATCATTTCCATCTACACTGCACTTAGGACTCTCAGAAGCTCTGTGTAAACTCTATTAGCAATTCACAAACCAAAAAGAACAATAGGACAAAACCTTTTTAGTTACTCTCCAACACTCTCCTGGAACAAACTCCCCCAAGCCATTTGAAATATAAACAACCTAACAAAATTCAAAACTGCTCTTAAAAACTTTCTCACTAATGCTTGGATATGCACCTGTAAACACACTACATGAACTCCCACCAACTTTCTCACTAATGCTTGGACATGCACCTGTAAACACACTACCTGAACCCCCACCTATTTTATCCCATCTGAATACTATTTTCAGAAGCTTCTCCATATGCATCAATCTTATGGTTGTAAAAAGTAATAATCCAACAATCTATTTCTCTCCTAAAAAGTTATCAGTCTGGCAAGCTGCATTCAACTTGACACGTCTCTCTCTCTCTCTCTCTCTAGAACAAACTTTTTTTTCCCTTCATCCTGGCTAACTTTAAAATTAAAAACTTGTTTTTATTACAATGTGTAAACTTTATTAAGTAGTACTCAGAAATAACTACCTAATCTAAACTTGTATCTAATTCCTGTATCATGTGTTTTACTATGTAATTATTACTGATTTTGTTTAACTGCACCATGACAAATCTTGCTTTGTTTTTGTTAACTGTGGAACTTTTCTAGCCGGGCCTCCACTGAAAAAGGACACTAACTCGGTTGGACAAACCCGGTCAACAAATGTCAAGTAAATAGGAATAAATAAATAAATAAATATTTGAACTGAGTGCTCATAAGACACATAATAAGATGATAGCCAGTCAACTCATTCCATGGTCACTATAATCAGGATGTTCTTTTGACCATGATCTCCAGATATTTTATAGTCAAAATAGCTTAACCCTTTCCCTCATAGCCATACAGATGGTAACATATTAATCCATCTGATTATAGGTTCATAAGTAGATAGTAGGCTTACAATCTATAGGACCATTGAGGAGTGAAGACCAAATCCCAATTGCCCCTAAGCACTGTCTAGTTAACCGAATTGCTCAAGGTCACAATGAAGTGAGGGCTAAGGGAAGCAAACTCTGTACTACAGGAACTACAGCTCTCATACCTAACCCAATGCACTGGCTGCCAAACTGCCAAACGTACCTTCATGCTGAGTTCACATCTGAGGACTTAAGAGTGTGGGACATTATTAAGTTGGGACCTCCTCTTAGGCATATTCAACACGGGTGACCGCATGACAAGTATAAATGACCTTTTCAGTGTGGGTGCCAATGTGATGATTATCAGTTGCCTGTGTACCATGAGTGACAATGTGACATGTGAGCAGTATGAGTAACCTGTTTATTACGGGCAATCATGTGAAAAATATGAATCACCTACTCATCATGGGTGACCAGGTGAAAAGTATGACTCACCTGTTCAGCACAGGCAGCCATGTGAAAAGTTTGAGTTGTCTGTTCAGCATGGGTGACCATGTTAGGACTATGAGCCACCTGTTCAGCATGGGTGATGATGTGAAGAATATGAGTTGTCTGTTCAACATGGGTAGCCATGTGACAAGTATAAATCTCCTTAAGACATAGCTAAGTACCAGTAGAAGATACCAGTAGAACATATAAATATTTTCAACATGGTAGGGTCTGTCCAAGGTAAGAAGCACATGATGTCTGTCCATAATGTGCTTCTGAACTTGCACTTGTACAACTTTTAAAATTGCAAAACTATTATACCTGCTGTGCAACTACTTTCAGATTTTGTTCTGATGAGAAGAATGCTTTCTGGGATTTAGAAAGGAAGATTTAGAACATTAGTTACAGTAGCCAATAGGCTATGTGCAGAATTTGGATGCTTACAACAAACTTGGATGAAATATTCAGTGAAGAGAGCATACATTGTTATTATGTTTGGCTGTTGCACCACATTTATTTTAATGCATTTTCTGTAATTATGTTTACAAATTTTGAGCATTCATCACTATATTGACCTATAAGAAAACTTTTAATATAATTGTATAACTCAAGCATTCCTATTTATTTGTTAGAATCTGATGAATCTTTGATGGAAGAAATTGGATGTTTGTGGCTACAGACATGGTTCAGTACTTTAATTTATGTTATGTAATTTAACATAGTATAATTTATGTAATGTATGTTATATTCTCAAGGCATTTCTATCATTTGTTATCTATGACAACTAAACTAAGCAAACAATAAAATTAGGTCAGGTGTAATTAAGACCAGTTTAATGTGCATTACAACTTTTTGAAAAAAAACAATTGGCAATTGGAATCCAAGGAAATAAGTGGTATGATATATGATATCAGTCATGGGAATGCATGGAGAGGTAGAAGCATCAGCCTTACATGGTATTAGGTACCCCTCCATTGATCATGTATGTAAGTAAGTACCCTACTAGTGACCATGCATGATAGGACTTCACCAGTGATCACATTTAAGTAAGTAGTAACCATGCATGAACAACTCCACCTGTGATCATGCACAAAACTGAGGATTCCAGCAGTTACCATGCATGAACGACTCCACTAGTGATCATGCACAAAACTAAGGATGCTCCCAGTGAGGATGCAAGAAAGGACTCCACCAGGGACCATGCACAAAACTAAGGATGCTACCAGTCACCATGCATGAATGGACTCCATCAGTGATCATGCACAAAACTAAGGATCCTACTAGTGATCATGCATGAAAGGACCCCACCAGTGATCACTTTTAATTAAGTAGTAACCATGCATAAAAGAACACCAGTGATCATGCACAAAACTAAGGATCCCACCAGTGACCATGTATGAAAGGACTGCACCAGTCATCATGCACAAAATTAAGGATCCCACCAGTGACCATGCATGAAAGGACTCCACCAGAAAACATGCACAAAACTAAGGCTCCCACCAGTGATAATGCATGAAATGATCCTACAAGTGATTGTGTGTGAAAGTAAGTACCCTATCAGTAATCATACATGAAAGTAAGCCCCCCACTAGTGTCCACGCATGAAAGACACCACTAATGATCATATGTGAAACTAAATACCCTACTAGTGATTATCCATGAAAGTAAAGACCCCACAGAGACCTTGTGTGTGAGGACCATGCTGATAATCATGCTTCAAAGGTAACACATTCACAAGTAATCATGCATGGAAATAAGCACCCTACCAGTGATCACTTGTTAACAACATGTGTTAATGTAAGCACTCTAGCAGTAAATCTGAATACAAATAAGCACCCTACCAGTGATCATGTGTTAATGTAGGCACCCTAGCAGTAATTATGACTGGAATTAAACACCCTACCAGTGATCATGTGTTAATGTAGGCACCCTAGCAGTAATTCTGAATGGAATTAAACACCCTACCAGAGATCATGTGTTAATGTAGGCACCCTAGCAGTAATTATGAATGGAATTATACACCCTACCAGTGAACATGTGTTAACATAAGCATGTTAGCAGTAATTCTGAATGGAAATAAGCACTCTACCACTGATCATGTGTTAATGTAGGCACCCTAGCAGTAATTTTGAATAGAATTAAACACCCTACCAGTGATCATGTGTTAACAACATAAGCACCCTACCAATGATCATGTGTTAACATAAGCACCCTAGCAGTAATTCTGAATGGAATTAAACACCCTACCAGTGATCATCTGTTAACATAAGCACCCTAGCAGTAATTCTGAATGGAATTAAACACCCTACAAGTGATCATGTGTTAACGTAAGCATCCTAGCAGTAATTCTGAATGGAATTAAACACCCTTCCAGTGATCATCTGTTAACTTAAGCACACTAGCAGTAATTATGAATAGAATTAAACACCCTACCGGTGATCATGTACTAACTTAAGCACCCTAGCAGTGATTATGAATGGAATTAAACACCCTAACAGTGATCATGTATTAACTTAAGCACCCTAGCAGTAGTTATGAATGGAATTAAACACTCTACCAGTGATCATGTGTTAATGTAAGCATCCTAGCAGTAATTCTGAATGGAATTAAACACCCTTACAGGGATCATCTGTTAACGTAAGCACACTACCAGTAATTATGAATAGAATTAAACACCCTACCAGTGATCATGTGTTAACTTAAGCACCCTAGCAGTAATTATGAATGGAATGATACACCCTACTAGTGATCATGTGTTAAAGTAAGTACCTTACCAGTGACACAGTTTTTCTTAGTCACTTGCATGAATTACATGCACATGCACACACACACACACACACACACACACACACACACACACACACACACACACACACACACACACACACACATGCATACTAAGTTAATATATATTAACAGTAAGCAATACAACAGCCACAGTGTTATATTTTTCATCACTAAGCTGACACCCACTGCTTACTTCCCCAGATCTATGTTCTACTCCAGCCCTTTATGTATATCTACCTGCAAATAATAGAATGCTGGTGAACCAGCAGTGCATCCATTATTTTCTCCCAGAGACTGAAGTTCAGGGCTGGGCTTAGGAAGCTGGTAGGGTGTACTGGTAGAGGGAGAATATCAAGCTGTGACATACTGGTTTTGTTTTCCTGGAATGGAGGAAGTATGAAATAGGATTTCTCAGCTACCTTAGACTATAAACTTTAAGAGAAGAATAAAAAGAGCACAGGGAGCAGGGGCCATATACAAGTATTGGTTGTCATTCTTGTAGTGCCCTTCTCTAGCATGATATATTGAGGGTGGTCAGGATGACGTCCATCCAGAAAGACCATCATGATGACATCACCAAGGGCCTGACTACAAGCCAAGTCTATATGGGGCAGGGAGACACTGTACCTCCTTATTTCAGGTTTCAATTAAGGGGTGTCAATTCACATGTGAAAGTGCACATCATGTAACTGGTTAGAGGCAATTGGTAACAGTGAGGGTGCCTTTATTTAGAAACCTAAATGAAGGCATAAGTAAGGCCAAAGCATGGAGGGGTTGTCATATCCATCCCACAATAATTGTTTAATAATGTTGTAGCTTTATTTTCATGCTGCATTGTAGACTCACACACACACACACACACACACACACACACACACACACACACACACACACACACACACACAGCTGATGTGTTCTACTAAATGCTATTTTTTTAGTTTATTATAGCTACTAATAGACAACAATTAAATCACCCAAGGTGGATAGTTAGTAGCTGTCCTGTTTTCTGTGCGCATCAGCTATCCAGGTTTCAGTTTACAACCTTTGCAGTACTCATGACTGTACTGATTGGATGTTTGATAATGCTGGTAATGAACTTCCTTAAGTCTTAAGACATTTATTTCACAGGCTCTGCTGTGTTCTTGTTCATTATGCTGATCTGATATGGCTTGTACTCATGTTCCAGATAACACTTTAAGGAGATGAGAAAAATCAATTAAAATGAGACCGTAGTTTATAATGTGTTTCATTTTCTAATATAAATCTTACTGTTTTGCTGTTTGCAGAATTCGTTACACAGGTGCATTGTATTTCATTGTGGCTCATTACTGTCATTCATCAGGTTTACTGACAGCTAGTGGCTCATGGCAATTAACAGCAAGCACTATATCACATAGAACCAGGTTTGAATCCCATAAACGTCATTAAATTATATCAAGATGCAAAGCCATTAAGTGTAACTAATACATTTTCTGGGATGAAATGGAGAACACAACATTTTCAATGTTTATTCTTTGTCTAGTCTAAGAGAAAACATTATATGTTTATTGTATAAGAACAGAAGTGTTTGGTTTATTGTTTTTTTATGATTTTATTAGTTCAGTTCCATAGTAATTCCATTACCAAGACTTTTGTAATGTATTTTGAAGTTTAAAATGTTTTGAACAATGAGCTTATCAAACATATGTCTCAGCTTCAGCCCAAAATCTAGCAACTTACTTGCATCACAATAAATACTAGCTGTTAGTTACAGACGATAGAAAGTATTCAAACAGCCAACAAAAGAGCAGAGTGCAGCTGTACTGTTCTGTGTTAGAAGAAACATAAATTATGTGTAGCACATAAGCTTAATCATGGTGATGATGGGGTTTAATCCTTGTTTAGTGTTGCTCATTTGTGCTTGAAGAAATTATATGTCACAAATTATTACAATACAGTTTTTCATTAAAAAGCAGCAGTGACACAACAAGAAAGAAACACGCAATGGCACTTACATTTGAATGTCATCCACATTCTTCTGTAATAAATGTATATTAAGTTTTATATAGTCTTCCCTAGCAAATGTATATATAAATATATATATATATATATATATATATATATATATATATATATATATATATATATACTGTATCTATACACATACACACACACACACACACACACACACACACACACACACACACACACACACACACACACGCACACTCCTCCTGTCTTGTGCCTATTCATTTTTTTCTCCTACCTTTCCTACTAATAACAGCTTACTAATCCTTTCCACTAACTCAAATCTAAAAATATTACTTCTGTTTCTTTTATGGAAATTAAATTCTTAGACTATTCATATGAGATAAACAATAGTATGTTATATTAATACTTTAAAATAATATTATATCTAATGCAGCCTTTCTCTTTTCCTTTTTATTTGTAAATATCCTGAGATATTTGTCCATATGTAAACATAATTTTCTCATTTATCATTTTCTGTATTTTATTTTTCTGTCATATCTTCATCTATAAATTTGTATTTTTTATATTTCATGGGACATATTTAATGTATTTCTAATATCTGAAACTTTGTTTTGTTTCACTTATGAAGCTTTCCCCCTGGCCCTTCACTTAAAAAGGGTATATTTATGTTCAGTCGGACCTTCCCAGTAAACAAACAGAAGTATATATATATATATATATATATATATATATATATATATATATATATATATGTATATATAAACTGGATCTTCTTCTCTGCACATTGTTCTAAGAATTGTTGTAAAAACTCAGGAGCTGTGAATATTGGCTCTGAGCATAACACAACATATTCTTTAGCTATCTACAGCCGTGTGTTTTAGTGCATTTCTCCAGTTTACTTTCAGTGTAAAGTGTATATCTATTTCACAGATAATGGTTAAATCAGGTATAGTGTGCCATGAAGCATTCTTTTTTATCTAGCCTAAATTGCAAAGTATTAAACTTGCAGCTTATGTATGTAAATATTGTCAATATTGTACATACAAACTCCTATAATGTGTCATGCATGCTTTGATATGTTTTTGATATACTGTATGTGCTCAAAGTGATACATATTTGACTTATATGTGCCACTATAGTAATGTATGCTTTTGTGCCAAGAGGCCCAGTTCATAGCTGAAAAGGGTCTTCTGACCAGCCTACCTACTCGGTTACCAAACATAAGTTTTGTATTGTCCTAGTGGTCCAGGTTGTGACTACTTACCCAATTAACAAAATAGAAATAAAATAAAATAAAATAACATAAACTAATGTTACTAACTAAATATGTAAATTTCCATATTTCAGTGCAAACTTTACTTTTGTTTGAAATGCACAGACAGTTTAGTATTCATTTATTGTACTTTCAATCAGTGTCTCTCATACAAAGCCATACAGGCCACAGTATGTAGTAGCACACTTCAAACAACAGCACTTTAATATAATTGTAGCTTTCCACTCTTCTTGCTTGTTTTCTAAGTACCTAAGTACCATATTTTAAATATTTGAGGTAGTCTATGGTCTATACTTCCACTAGTTATACACTAGTAAAACTATCAGGAGTACTCTCTTCAGATAGCCTACCATATTCTGAATTTGTTCAATCACTTCCTAGTTCATTCATTGCTGCATCTCTAAATACTTCTGTTGACACCTTGTTGGATTTCTCTCTTGATAGTTCTGCACGTAACTATTTACTGAGATTTCTTGAATATAACTTTACTGCTTAACACAGACACTTTTTGACATATTCATTTTGAACAAATACCTTATGGTTTCATTTCATCTCAGCAAACACCTTTCTATCTTGAGGTTGGACAGCACAACATCTTCCTGTTCCTACTTCTTAACAATTATTCCCTTTGGTTCAGTTTGCTTTACTGTATTCTCACTCTGTCTACCTCATATCATGTCTGTGTTATGGTAAAACTTTTGTCTCGACTGGTTTACTTTCAGTGTCCTTTGCACTGAGGTAAGGACGTAGAGGTAGGTAGTCTTCTCTGTGATGCTGATGCACTGGGCCAGCAATCAAGGACCCTCAATCCTCACCACTAACACCAGTGAGGGGTGTCCATATAGGGAAAGGATAATACATACACACACAGTAAAGTACAATTTCTCTTAGGAGCACACAGAGATCAGAGTCAGTCTGGGGCTGGTTTCTTCCTATCTCTCTGGGTCCCCAATAAGACTCCCCACTGGTACAGCTATAGGGTCCAGATCTCAGCCTAGTGGGCAAGTGAAAACCTCCAGCACCCTCTCTGTCCAACCAGTGCTTCATTTCCCTGCCCAAGTAGCTCACACACACACACACACACACACACACACACACACACACACACACACACACACACACACACACACACACACACACACACACACACACACACACACACACACACACACACACACACACACACACACACACATACACACTTTGAGATAAGAGTTTATACAACCACACAGACACTCCTAGGGAAGGCTGGCACAGGTTCTCCAGCTGTGCCCCTATTACCCAGACTATACGGTAGAAATCACTGCCACCACCCAGCTAATATTTTCAGCTACTCAAAGGCCCTTATGAAGGGTGTCCAATTATTACTGTGCAATATTATTATCCTACTGGTAAGTGCAACCAAACAGTCAAGACTTATTTGGAGTGACTTGGTACAGTATCACTATATACATGCAATGTACTCTTAGAGCGTAAATTGTCTCTAAAAAAACAGCCACAGTTGAAAGGTTTAAAATATTTAATAATAAATAATAAAAACACAAGACACAAGACAATACTTCTTACTACACAGTGCTAGTCAAGAGTTCAGAGATCACAGAGAAATACTTAAAATAATACTGTAGAAAAGTTCTGACATCACAGAAAAACAAAACTATCTAATCTTCCTATTTCCTAGCTATATCTAAGAGAAAACACAGTTCTAAAATCCTTGTTACATCTAGACACAGACAGTGCTGAGTTGGAAGTTCTGAAGACAAATGCTCTGATGCTCTCATTCTTTCTCTCCTTAAATTGATAACACAATACCACTGATGTATTTCAGATTACATCATTTCTTTCTGGTTCCCAGGCTAACAGACTCACAGAGGTTAATAGCCCATTTGATCGTGCAGCTGGTCAGGAACCAGAGCAATAAAAGAAATTATACATGCAAATTCCAGCCATTAACTCTGGCCTCAAAACAATAGGCAGAATTCCTTCATCTAGACATATCGGCTCTGAATTTTGACATCAAAGACAGTCATAAAATGCTTGACTTAGCTTTATTACAGCAGAGTGCACTGTTGTTACATTTTTGGAGTTTAATACCCAATGCAGTCTTTTCACATTTAAAAGAACAAGCCTGTGGCTTACATTAATATTTACAAATGACAGAATTATCTATAAAATTCTATTTGGCTAGACTGGCAGCCTTTGGATCTATATCATAATATTGAAGTTTGAAAAGTTCGAATCACTAAAGTTCGAACTTTAATGGTCAAACTTTTAATACTTCTAATGTCAAAAAAACACATTTAAAGGCCAAAATAAACCAAAAAAAATGTTCTATGCAGGGGGGCAAGCTCCCCTGCACCCCCCACACCCCCGCTACTTAAATATACCAACTCCGAGATTGCACTACAGCACAGTAAAGGGAAATCTTCCCTTCCCGCACTCTATGGTGATCTCCATTATATGATTCGAGGTTTCAAAACTTCGATGATTAAAGGTCGACCTTTAGTGATTCAAAGTTTTAAACATTTGAACATATGATAGGAACCCGCAGCCTTCAACTATCTTCACATCCTAATTGGCCTGTGATACATAATATCTCAACTAGCAATAATAAATTGAGCAAGATGGTATTTCTGTATGCCTGCAAAACCAGCTGCAAGTGTATAGAACAGTAGACTTGATTATTAAACAGTAGATAATTTGTACTCAAGGTAATATATTACTTTCCTCCCTTGTGTGAAAATACCTTGAATTCCCTCTATGATTGCTATGGACCAATATTTGTCATAGCTATATCAGGTATTCTTTGTATTAAAAACACAACTTTAAATGCTTTAGTAACACCAGCACTTGCTGCGTCCTGTAACTTCATTACTGTTGCTGTGACATATATTGCACACAGAACAGTCTTTATCATTTTGCTGTATTTCCATTGACATGATTGGCGAGTGTAAATCATCACCTCCTCTTTCTTTACATCTAATAGTTACCAATAGTGACTAATTTATTCATGTAAAAATGTATTTTCTTACTGATTGGACATTGTTATTCTATTTCTTTTGCATATCAAACTTTATAAACAGCTTATATATATATGTATATATATATATATATATATATATATATATATATATATATATATATATATATATAATTTAAACAGAAGTAGGGGTTATATGCTTTACGGCAGTCTTTTGCTCTGGCCAGCATTAATTTGTTATCTCTAAACATGCTCATCTGTACACCATTCTGAATACACTTTTGAAAGATTATCATCTTTTTTATTATGGGCAACTGTGGATTCACTTAGTTAACTCCAGTCCTTCTCCAAACAAATTTTTGGATTCCTTTGGCAGACATGATCAAAGCTAGCTATTCTGGCAATCGGTGCCATCCACCACTCTGGTAGAGAAGCAACAACAAAAAACTCTTCTTTTTTTAAAGTGCTAAAGTTCTTCAGTTCTGACAGCCAAAGCAATACCAAAATTCAGAAATAAAGAGTGTTTGGCTACTACTGCTGCTCTTGCCCCCTAACACTTTGTCCTGGGGTTGGGGTTGTCTCATTTACCTACCCTATCTAAACCTCTGGATATGATAACTTATATATTCTAAATGCATCTACATCTCCTTGCTTGAGATATATTATATATTCACGCTTATGCTATACTTCTATATACTCAACATTTTTTTATAATCTGAGTGGTATTTGTATAAAGACTTCACAAGTCTACTTTGGAATTTTTTTGGACTATTTCTACCAGCACAGCTTTTCCATAAATATAACAATGAAGTTCTTTATTTATTTGAGCTTATCTCCTCTGACATTCCATAATAGTGGTTGACCCATAAGCAGCTAGTTTACTTCCTTTCAGGATCACTGTATTAATACCATTACAAGTGGCATCTGATACACAACCAACATATCTACCTCAAAATACATTAGTGAAGGTGCTTCAATGACTGAATAAGCAATTCAAAATTCTTAAATTGCTATATATTCTAGTATCTTTCCATACCATGTTTCCGTCATTTCCTTAACAGCAGACTCATCCATTAGATACAGAAAAAACTTAGACAAATGCTTTTTTCCCACTTTTCTGAGATTTAAAAAAGTTCAGTTAGAGGCTTGCTGTTCTGAACTGTTTGTAAGTTTCTTGGAGGCCATTTTTGCTTGGGCTAAAGGGAAGTCTCTCTGTTCATCAGTGGCAGTGATAAACATTGAGCAGCCTGCCTGCCCCTGTGGGAGTGGTTACTGACTTGAAACTGTAGTTTTATTGGCCATTTTGGGTCAATTCCAAACTCCTCGATCTTCCTCTCTTAAATCCCTCTTTTGCACGGTTTTGCGCGTTTTTGTGCATAGCACAAAACCTCACATGTTACACAGGTAGCTATATACACTACATTGTCACTGTGACAGTTATAGTATTTGTGCGCCCAAAATGTTTTGTTCAAATGCTTCAGAGTCACAAAAGAAGTATTACTAATATAGCGGCATTGCCTGCAATCCTTGCATACAAAAGTCCCTTTCTTTTTACTAATATTTCTTGTAGATGTTTTTCTTGAATTATTATTATTTTCCAAAATCTTTTTGATGTTTGTGACTCTTTGGTATGTAAAATTTGGTCTAATCCCCACACAGGACACAAGTTCCCTATTGCCAAGAAATATTCTCCAATTTTTCTCTATTATATCTCTGATTAATGCCATTTCATTGGATATAGGTAAAGGAAATGCTGTCAAAAAATCATTTCCATCTCTTTTTTCTGTCTGTCCTACTAAAATTTCTCTCAACATTCCATTGCCAGTCATGGTCAATATTGGTTTAGCTACACTATTTCTAAGTTTTACTACCTCTTTTTCAAGCACTTTAATCCAATGCTTGTTGTACCCTCTTTGTAAAAATAATTTTCTTAACAGCAATAGTTCTTCTCTATAAATTTTGTCCTCTGACGTAAACCTACACAGTCTGATCATCTGACCTTTAACTACATTTTTCTTCATATGTGTTGGATGAAGGCTATCCTTGTGTAAATATTGGTTAGTGAAACATGGTTTTCTGTAAATGTTACTATGCAAATTACTATTAGAACAATCAATATATAGGCTAATGTCAAGGAAGTCAATAGACCTTCCAAACCCACTTGACTTAAAATACAAGAAATCTGTCGTTTTATTTAAATCATCCACCATTTTGTCAAATTCCAACTTATTCCCTATCCACAGAAAAAACAAATCGTCTATGTATCTACCATAGAAGATTGCCTTACCAAATTGTGGATGCTTTTTTAAGTATTGATGTATAACTAATGTATATAAGCTGGAATGTTACATTAACTTTGATTTATGGAACTAGTCTGTATACATACGTATATACACAATAATTTTTTAAAAAATTGTTTTGCTGTTATAAATCTTGATAATACTCATGTTTACATCACTTCCTGTAATTTGGTATAAAATGGGAGTTAGGGAGATCTCCCGGTTTTTCTGAAGAAGTTCACGAGTAAATTAAAGAGTGAAAGCTAAAGCATTACATCTGGCTTTGTGGATTCCTTGAGTGTGGTTTACTGCTGTGGACGGTGTTTTTTTTACAAGCTTTCATGATACTTCTCAAAATGATACAGGTTCATAGGTTCATAGGTTCATACCAGGCTATCTGCCCTGGGGCAATTATAAGCCCTGCCCAATTTTGTTTGGCTTACGCCACCCCTTGATTTGAGTATACTGTGCCCTTTTTAAGGTTTAGTTGGCTGTGCCTCTGTCTAATAGTGACACGGAAGTAATCCCCAGGAAAAACCTACGATCCCCCATCCACTCATCAAGATTCTTCTTGAAGAGATTCAGTGAGTGCTCTGCCTGTCATGAATTGGAATTCTATTCCAGAGCGAAGGGAGCCTCTGGGTTATGAATCTGTCCCTCCAGCAAGTTCTATTTATTTCAGTGCTGAGGTTCAAGTCCCTCGAGCATGTGGCTCTAAGGGATTTAGATTTACTGAGGTGGAGCATGTCCATTAATTCTGGATCGGACATAGCTTTATATGTCAGGCATAGATGCCTCAAGTAGGCAGTATGCAACTGAGTAGAGCTGGAGTTTTTTTAACCGAGCAGCATATGACATCTGTTTGAGTCCCTTGATCCTCTTGGTGAGGTACTTTTGGGGTCTTTCTAATTGCTGCAGGTGTCGGTTAAGGTACATCCCAAAAGGGGCATTGTATTCTATGATGGGCCTGATGAGGGATGAATAAAGGCATGATTACCTCTCTTGATCTAGAGGTGAATCCTTTCATGATGAGGTGGGCTATGTAAAAGGTCTTTCTAACCACTTTGGCAATGTGGTTGTCAAAGGAGAGATTGCTATCAACTTGGGTCCCCAGATCCCTAATTTCTTTCTCTGTACTTAATGGGTTTACGCCTATGTGGTAATTTGTGGGCACATTGTTTTTGCCAAAGGGTATGACTATACACTTTGGCATTAGCTTTAGACCATGGCTCTGGCACCAGTTATCCGTCTCAGTGAGACCTTTTGAAGGATGTTTGTGTCAGCTGGAGAGTTGATTATGGTGCCCTGTTTGCAGTCGTCTGTGAACTTGGTGAGCCATAGTCCTCCCACCCTGTACCTCGAAACGATATACCGAACAAGAGGTCCCAGGACAGAACCTTGTGGGATGCCACTTGTGACCAGTTTGAGTCTGACATGGCTCCAGCAACTCTCACTCTGTGGGTTCTGTCTTTGAGCCAGTTTGCACCCATCTTGTGACATAGGGGTTTATATTTAAGCTGGATAGCTTATCTATGATGCCCAAGTGGGGTATTGTGTCAAATGCCTTTGCTAGGTCAGATAGGCTGTGTGGACTACCTTCCCTTCATCTATGGCTTTGGTGACTGTTTCAAAGAAGTCAACCAGGTTCAAAGGCAGGATCTGCCCTTGTGACCTAACTGGGTAGGATCTAGTGTCTGTAGGTCCCCAATGTCTTTGTTTATGAGCTCCATGATGTGATCACAGAAACCTGGTTCAAGGCTCCAGAGAGCACCCCAGCACTACCAGGTTATACATCATATCATGCTTTTCGGCCCCGAAACCTGGACCGAACCACAAAAGGAGGGGGAGTTTCCATATTTATCAAGGATATCCACACCTCCAGGTTAGTGGCATTGCACGAAGTATCGGAGACCATCCATGTGCAACTAACAGTGGGCAAGACTGCTTTTCAGTTTATAGCATCCTACAGACCACCCTCTCAAAGTCAGGAATCCCACTCGGCTTTCCTGAAAACATTGGAGAACATGAAGATCTCTCCGAACACCATTATATTGGGTGACTTCAACTACCCAAACATAGACTGGGAGCACTACTCAAGCCCCAGCACCTTAGCCCAAAGGTTCCCGGAAATTATAAACTCAAATGCTATGGAACAACTAGTCACCACTCCCACAAGAGGGGATAACATACTAGACCTGATCATTACCAACATGGGGACTCTATGCTCCACACCTGAAGTATATCCCTCATTGGTAAGATCAGACCATAAATTAATTTCACTGGATGTCCACATCCTGACCCCACCCCCAGCCCAGAAAACCACAGTGAAAAACTTCTCAAAAGCGAACTTCTCACTTCTCAAAACCTAAGTGGAATCCTTCAAGGCCCCAGGGCCAGTGGAAACTACGGCCCAAACTGCAGAATCCTATATAAACATATTCTACGGACATCTCCAGGAATGCATGGATCATGCTATCCCAAACAAAACCAAAACCCAAACATTCAAAGGCAGGCGTCCAGTCTGGTGGACCCCAGCCATAAATAAACTGTACAACAGAAGGAGGAAGATACTACATGATAGAGCAAAATCCCTAATAAGGAAGGCATCTCTGATCAGTACTAGCAAAAAATTACGATCCCTCATAAAATCCTCCAAGGCCAACTTCGAGAGAAAAATTGCTCAGGACACTAAAGACAATCATAAGGCTTTTTTCAGTTATGTTAGGAGCCTGGGATGCAACTCCCAGACTTGTTCTGAGTTGATTCTAAATGACAAAAAATACACTGAACCCACAGACATCGCCAATATCCTGGCAGACAGGTTCAGTGCAAACTTCTCCACCCCCCCCCAAAAAAAGAGCAAGTATCTATTATTCCGGCAGAGGGCTGCCTCCCAAACATCTCTGATGCTCAGGTGAAGGCTGCCCTCTCCAAAGCAAAAAACACTGCTTCCATGGGACAAGATGGCATCCTGGGTTGTGTCCTACATGAACTCCAAGACGAACTAATCCCTCAAATAAAACAGCTGTACAATCTCAGCCTCACTACAGGATATGTGCCCACAGAATGACGTACGGCAACAGTGGTCCCACTCCACAAAGGTGGAGCCTCTACGGACCCTGGAAACTATCGCCCCATAAGCCTGACTAGCTTAGTCTGCAAGGCTATGGAGAGGATCATCATGGAGCTCATAAACAAAAACATTGGGGACCTACAGACACTAGATCCTACCCAGTTCGGCTTCGTCAAGGGCAGATCCTGCCTTTTGAACCTGGTTGACTTCTTTGAAACAGTCACCAAAGCCATAGATGAAGGGAAGGTAGTCCACACAGCCTATCTGGACCTAGCAAAGGCATTTGACACAATACCCCACTTGGGCATCATAGATAAGCTATCCAGCTTAAATATAAACCCCTATGTCACAAGATGGGTCGCAAACTGGCTCAAAGACAGAACCCACAGAGTGAGAGTTGCTGGAGCCATGTCAGACTCGAAACTGGTCACAAGTGGCATCCCACAAGGTTCTGTCCTGGGACCGCTCTTGTTCGGTATATACTTTTCCGAGGTACAGGCCAACGTGGGAGGACTATGGCTCACCAAGTTCACAGACAACTGCAAACTAGGCACCATAATCAACTCTCCAGCTGACACAAACATCCTTTAAAAAGGTCTCACTGAGACGGATAACTGGTGCCAGAGCCATGGTCTAAAGCTAAATGCCAAAAAGTGTATAGTCATACCCTTTGGCAAAAACAATGTGCCCACAAATTACCACATAGGCGGTAACTCATTAAGTACAGAGAAAGAAATTAGGGATCTGGGGACCCAAGTTGATAGCAATCTCTCCTTTGACAACCACATTGCCAAAGTGGTTAGAAAGACCTTTTACATAGCCCACCTCATCATGAAAGGATTCACCTCTAGATCAAGAGAGGTAATCATGCCCCTTTATTCATCCCTCATCAGGCCCATCATAGAATACAATGCCCCTTTTGGGATGTACCTTAACCGACACCTGCAGCAATTAGAAAGACCCCAAAAGTACCTCACCAAGAGGATCAAGGGACTCAAACAGATGTCATATGCTGCTCGGTTAAAAAAACTCCAGCTCTACTCAGTTGCATACTGCCTACTTCGAGGCGATCTATGCCTGACATATAAAGCTATGTCCGATCCAGAATTAATGGACATGCTCCACCTCAGTAAATCTAAATCCCTTAGAGCCACATGCTCGAGGGACTTGAACCTCAGCACTGAAATAAATAGAACTTGCTGGAGGGACAGATTCATAACCCAGAGGCTCCCTTCGCTCTGGAATAGAATTCCAATTCATGTTAGGCAGAGCACCTCACTGAATCTCTTCAAGAAGAATCTTGATGAGTGGATGGGGGATCATAGGTTTTTCCTGGGGATTACTTCCATGTCACTATTAGACAGAGGCACAGCCAACTAAACCTTAAAAAGGGCACAGTATACTCAAATCAAGGGGTGGCGTAAGCCAAACAAAATTGGGCTAGGCTTATAATTGCCCCAGGGCAGATAGCCTGGTATGAACCTATGAACCTATGAACCTGTATCATTTTGAGAAGTATCATGAAAGCTTGTAAAAAAAAACACTGTCCACAGCAGTAAACCACACTCAAGGAATCCACAAAGCCAGATGTACGTTTTAAGCGCTTTCTTTCACTCTTTAATTTACTCATGAACTTCTTCAGAAAAACCTGGAGAGCTCCCTAACTCCTGTTTTATACCAAATTACAGGAAGTGATGTAAACATGAGTATTATCAAGATTTATAACAGCAAAACAATTTTTTAAAAAATTATTGTGTATATACACGTGTATGTATACAGACTAGTTCCATAAATCAAAGTTAATGTGACATTCCAGCTTATATACATTAGTTATACATCAATACTTAAAAAAGCATCCACAATTTGGTAAGGCAATCTTCTATGGTAGATACATAGACGATTTGTTTTTTTCTGTGGATAGGGAATAAGTTGGAATTTGACAAAATGGTGGATGATTTAAATAAAACGACAGATTTCTTGTATTTTAAGTCAAGTGGGTTTGGAAGGTCTATTGACTTCCTTGACATTAGCCTATATATTGATTGTTCTAATAGTAATTTGCATAGTAAAATTTACAGAAAACCATGTTTCACTAACCAATATTTACACAAGGATAGCCTTCATCCAACACATATGAAGAAAAATGTAGTTAAAGGTCAGATGATCAGACTGAGTAGGTTGACGTCAGAGGACAAAATTTATAGAGAAGAACTATTGCTGTTAAGAAAATTATTTTTACAAAGAGGGTACAACAAGCATTGGATTAAAGTGCTTGAAAAAGAGGTAGTAAAACTTAGAAATAGTGTAGCTAAACCAATATTGACCATGACTGGCAATGGAATGTTGAGAGAAATTTTAGTAGGACAGACAGAAAAAAGAGATGGAAATGATTTTTTGACAGCATTTCCTTTACCTATATCCAATGAAATGGCATTAATCAGAGATATAATAGAGAAAAATTGGAGAATAATTCTTGGCAATAGGGAACTTGTGTCCTGTGTGGGGATTAGACCAAATTTTACATATCAAAGAGTCACAAACATCAAAAAGATTTTGGAAAACAACAATAACTCAAGAAAAACATCAACAAGAAATATTAGTAAAAAGAAAGGGACTTTTGCATGCAAGGATTGCAGGCAATGCCGCTATATTAGTAATACTTCTTTTGTGACTCTGAAGCATTTGAACAAAACATTTTGGGCGCACAAATACTATAACTGTCACAGTGACAATGTAGTGTATATAGCTACCTGTGTAACATGTGACAATTATTATATAGGTAAGACAAAGAGAGTCCTACATCGCAGGATATATGAGCACAATTTAGCAATCAAAAATAAGGACAAGAATAATTCTCTAGCCAAACACTCTCAGGTATGTGTAGATTTCAAAAAAATAGAATTTTTTGTTCTAGATTCTGTTGAGAAGGGATTATTAATTGGGGACACAAACAATAGACTAGAACAAAAAGAAACAATTTGGCAGTTGTGTTTAGGAGCAGATGAACCACCTGGATTAAATGAAGTTATAAATATAAAATGTTTTTTGACACATTAATATCAAATAATAACAATAAAGATAAAAAATCGTGTAACAAAAGTAGTTATAATAAAGATCTTTGGTATTGGTGTATATTGGTGGGTCAATGATCCAATATTTCTTAGTATATAGTTGGATACACAATTGATTTAATTTATTTTATACAAGGTATTTTTAACTTTACATTTGATCAAGTGGAAATAGGTTATTAAGTTAATATGGGGCTTTGTGAATTTATATTTGTACATATAGGAAGTGAGGTACGTTTGATTTATAATGTGGATTTTTAAAGTATTGCATTCATACAATTATACACTTGTATAACATATTTGTTTAATATAAAGATGAAGTATACTATCAAATGTAGGTGTATTTATTTAAAAAGCATATATTTAATATACTTATTTTTTATATAAAGTATGTTAGTAATACTTTTTTAATAACATCAAGAAAAATGAAAAAATATATATACATATATATATATTTTTTTATATATATATATATATATATATTTTTTTTTTTTTTTTTTTTTTTATATATATGAAATATTTAAAATCAAGCATTTTTAAGTATTGATGTATAACTAATGTATATAAGCTGGAATGTCACATTAACTTTGATTTATGGAACTAGTCTGTATACATACACGTGTATATACACAATAATTTTTTAAAAAATTGTTTTGCTGTTATAAATCTTGATAATACTCATGTTTACATCACTTCCTGTAATTTGGTATAAAATGGGAGTTAGGGAGATCTCCCGGTTTTTCTGAAGAAGTTCACGAGTAAATTAAAGAGTGAAAGAAAGCGCTTAAAACGTACATCTGGCTTTGTGGATTCCTTGAGTGTGGTTTACTGCTGTGGACGGTGTTTTTTTTACAAGTTTTTCGATTCTATCATGAAAGCTTGTTTGCCCTCTATCAAGATATCTAGACAAGGCCCTTATTTTTTAGTATCTAGCTTTAAGTCTTGTGATGATGAGATGTGGCTCATGTATTTAAGCATTGCATCCCTGATTGTATACTTACACTTCTTCAGTGTGAGGCAGTTCTAGGCCTTTTCAGTAACTTAATCAGTCTGGGATTGTATTGTTCCTGAGTCTGGTATCATAATAGCATGTCATCAAGATATAATGACAGCACCTTCAAGCCTCGCAATTTTCTATGCAGCAACTCTCTGAAGATGTCAGATGCTGTCAAAATATAAAGGAAAGTAACCTGAAACATTCTTCATCATGTCTTATATGTCAAACATTCCTGATTTGCCTCAAGCAAAAAATATCGCAAAGCATCAAAAATAGGGACATATTTTAAATGCTACGCTCATAAACTTAGAAAGTTGCTAGAATAAAAGGCCTCGTGTTACTATACATTTTCTGAAGGACATGAAGTCTGAAATTCAAATGACTGTCATTAAGTGAATTCAATCTTAACTGATTTGACACAAAAATCCAGAAAACCATAAATTTTATGAGGAACAGACCAAAAATATAAGGCAAAAATCTCGATATTCAGCAAAGATCTGTACAGATGAGAGGTGCATCACTATTTTACCTTACCTGACTTTACCTTATTCTCTATTCCAAATATTCAATGACTATTAAAAATGGTGGCATCCCTAATAGACCATCTCCAATGGCCTCTGTCAAGGTATTTGTCATAAAATCCCATGAGATGAAGTCAAAATCTTTCTGAATATCCATTACCACAATTTTTGCCTTTCCCTAGCTCTTATCCTCAGCCCGTTCTATCAACTCTATAAGAAAATGACAGTGGTTCATGGAAAATGTGCTTTTCATAAAATCCACTTGTTTATTATCTATTAGCCTTGGAAGGACTTCCTCCAATCCTACATTTTGGTATCTCCATTGCATGGAGATCTATGATGATACTTTTTGACAGCCATTTCTTTCTCTGTGTCTTTATATAAGGCTGTGGCTGTAAGCTCTTTCATAGATTTGGTTAATATCCCTTTTTCTATAATGTCATTCAACAGCTCAGTCATTTTCAGTGCACATGAAAGCCCACTCCATTATATAAATAAGTAGGATATCCATGTGGTCTACTCTCTTTAACCCCCTAAAAGATACTTAATGGCCAGTATCACCCCCCCTCGTTTATTATAGGCAAATGTATTCTCTGTTGTTCTTTCTCACACAATGCATATTATTTCCATTTATAAACCAATACAACTAAAGATTTATTCTTTTATAAAGCTTAGTGTAATAACATCAACACCATGTCCTTGGTTGCTTGCTTGCATTCTACTTCCCGTTTGTTTTTCACTGGTGATTCAAGCTTTCTTTCTGTGTTCCTTGATCCTTCACGTCAGAATCTTGATATCTATCTCCCCCTCAGCTGTCATTATGTCTCCTTCTCACCAACTCAACTTTTAACTTTGATTCCTCGTATTATTTCAACCTGTTCCTTATGACCACTAGCCTGTTTATATCCTGAGCTTCTACCTCTCCTTATTCAAGTATTCAACTCCCAAAGTTTTTCCTCTCGAGTACTTACTTCTGTCACCTTTTCTTTTCTCTTTCTCCCTCTTCTAATCATAATGCTATCTCACCAGGCAGCTTTTCACTCCATCCCATTCACAAATTCCCAGTGTACCTTTCACACTTTTATTTAAGTCTGCTGTCTTCCTTACCATATTCTGTCTCCATTTACTATCATATCTTTCTCTGCAATATATAATTGTTATGTGGGAGGTTGGCATAATGGTTAAGGTATTTACCTTACAGACATAAGGTGCAGGGTTTGATTCTCACATGAGGTAATTGGCCAGGCTTAAAATGGCCCTCAAGGGCAGTTAGCCTACTACTAACCTATGAACTGTTATTACCGCCAATCTTTTCCAATTCACCAGTAATCTATCTAACCTACTACCTTGTTTTGTTTCATACCTTGAGAATGTAAAGCCTACTTCTCCTAGTCTTAATTCCTGCCATACATCTAACAGTATTTATTGCCTCATCCCGTCAGTTAGAGCATTTTGACTGTATCTGTGAAATTCAACTGTTACAAACTACTTTTCCCTTTTGGAGCCAAACACCACATTGAAGTCACCCCCTGTGGTTAACTGTGTCTCTTTATTGACTGCAAATTCTTCAGCCAGGTATAGAAAACTGGGTCTGTCTGCACTGGACCAATAGAAAGAGCTCAGTAGTAATTTTCTGATCCCCTTTCAACCATGCTGCCTGTCACCCATCTGCCTTCCTCACCTTAAACTGCCTTCCCTGACTTTCATTACTGAGTAGGGCTTCTTAAGGTCTCCACTCGCCTTCCAACTGTCTGCTTTTGCTAATTCAAAGCTAAACAGTTTAGCCTCTTTGTCTTTTTCTAACTCTGTGTTTTTTTATATAGTCTCTTGTAAAACAAATTGAGCCTAACCCCTCCGTCATCATCTACATTAACACTCTCTCTCCATTTATTCAGTTGGTAATCCCTGCAAAATTTCATGTTGTCAACCACATATTCCTTTTTTAACCTTTGCACCCCCTACTCGCCCTAAAGCTTGCTCACCTGAAGCTCTAGTGGAGATGGGATCCAGGGGCATTTGCATCATTAAGGTTATAACCAAAATACTCAGTAGTTTGACACACTGGCCATTGCTACCACCAGAGTTACTGGCTGTCAAGCATGGAGCTCCCTTCAGTTGGTGATTCAGAAACTTGCTTTTTGACTTTGCCCAAAAATAGACCTACACCTTTATGTTTATGTCCCAGTACCAGCTGGCATGCACTTCAACCCTCTCTTTCTTAATCCCCTGAGATAATACAGAGATGCATCTGCCCTATACATGTTCATACTCTTTCATAGTACAAGCACGCCAGTTTAGTACAGCCAGCCATGGTTAAACATATATTATATTGCTTTAGCATGAATCATTCATAAATTGTATTAATCATAATAATTCACACATTTTCAAATGCTGTTCAAAAAATTGTATTAATCATAATAATTCATACATTTTCAAATACTGACAGGGTCTATTTATACCTACTATAAATACCCAATGTATTTTAATTGCAGCAGGCCATATTTACATACCCTACTGTCTTGTAACTTTTTCAGTACACAGGCTCTAAAATTGTTGAGGTCTCTGCTGGGGCTGCATGCCATTTCCTCTGTTTTGCAAGTTGTGCACCTAATTTTATTAGCAAAATGGCAAAAAAAAAGAATGCAATAGACTACACTATAACATTGCCCCAAATAATCAGCAGTAACAGTCTTTACAGGCATAGTTATGCACATGTCTGACTCATCTCAGTAGAGTATATTCTGATTACTGCTGGTGTATTTGTCATGGTCTCACACTGAATGCAAAGAAGTGCATCATCATTCCCTTCGGCACAAACAATGTCCCTTCACACTATCAAATGAACAATAATACCATAAGTACCGATAAGGGACCTGAGATCACAGCTTGACTGTGACCTTATCTTCCGACACCACTAGCGAAAAGAGCAATCCAAGACCCAAACATAATGAACTAGCTGCATATCTGTAAATCAAACTGGGCTAGGTCTAAACATTCCAGGGACTTAAATATGGCCTGCGACTTAACTAGAACATGCTGAAGGGACAGATTTATCTCCCACCAACTGCCATGTCTTTGTAACAGGCTACCAATTCATGTGAAACAGAGCACCTCTATGACACTATTTAAGAGGAACCTGGATGAGTGGATGGGACATTGTAAATTCTTACCAGGGACAGAGCCCACAACCCTCCTGGACATGGGCAGTCATCACTAAATGCAGTCTTGGGTATTAACTAGCACTTCTATGGTATTACATTGGGTTGAAATGGCTAGGCTTAAAATGACCTCTGGGTCGATAGCCTAGTCATCTCCTCTGATTCTGTGATCTAATGACTGCAACTAATTTGCAGTCATTTGCAAACCTGGTCAGCCACAACACCTTAGTTTTGACCTGAACTGCTGAGAAGTATATACCAAACAGTGGGGGGGTCCAGCACTGACCCTTGTGGCACCCCAATGGTAACAGGTCTGCTGGTAGATGTGGAGTCCCCCACTTTGATAGTATGTGTCTGGTTTATGAGCCATTTGGCAACCCATCTTACAACAAAGGAGTTTACATTCAGTTTGCTAAGTTTATCGGTAATTCCTGAATGTGGGATTGTGTAGAAAGCCTTTGCCAGGTTGAGGTGTGGTGTGTGCACAGATTTGCCCTCGTCAATGGCCTTGGTCACATTTTCAAAGAAATCCACCAGATTTAACAGGCAGAATCTGCCCTCCACGAAGCTGAATTGGGTAGGATCCAGGGTCTGGATATCATCTATGTCTTTATTTATGAGGTTCATAATGCTATGTTGCATAGCCTTACAGCTGAGACTGGTTAGGCTTATGGGTTTGTAATTCTCTGGGTCTGTTGCCAGGCCACCTTTGTGGAGGAGAATAACTGTTGCTGTTCTCCATTCCACAAGAACAAAGCCTGTGGTTAGGCTATGATTGAAAAGGGTACTTAGTGGTGATACTAGTTCATGTTTTAGCCTATTTAGAAGACAGCCTGGGATGTAATCTAGTCCCATATAGGCTTTGTCTTTTGCCTTGGACAAGGCTTTTAGGACCTGCTCTTCAGATATGTAGTGTGGGGGGAAGTTTGGGGAAAGCTTCAGGAGGGGATAAGGGAGTGAAATTTTCACCAAACCTATCCGCCAGCAGGTTTGCTATCTCTGTGGGTTTAGTGTGTGTGATACCGTTGGCCACTAGTTCTGTACATGCCTGGGTCCTACCTTTTACATTACGTATGTAGCTGTAAAAGGCCTTATTGTTATCCTTGGCTGTACTTGCTAGTTTTCTCTCAAAGGAGCCCTTGGAAGATTTGACAAATTGCCTTATTTCCTTATTGAAAGTTTCTTTTGCATTCTGTTTTCTTGTCATACAAATATTTATTCATTCCACAGGTACACATTGTTTTTCATCTCAGAAAGAAACATTTTCCATTAAAGCCCCAGACTTAAATGTAAAATCACAAAAATGTTCTTGACTAAGATGTATTAAGGATCTAATATCCTTAACAGAAAACCCAGACGGTATAATAAAAGTATCCCAAACAATGATCTATCAATAGGGCAGCCTTTTTTAATCCTTGCTTAACTTGTTTAATAAAAAGACAAGAGTCTGTTATTTATTAAACAAGTTAAACAAGTTTTCACTTACTTTCTGTGGCTGGGATTTTTTATATTTTATTTTTACTTTTAATTCAAGTCAGTGTGTCTGTTGGCACTATTTGTTTTGATTTTTTAATCCTTATTCTGACCATAGGATGAGTTTTTCTAAAAGAGCAAACAGACCCCCTTTGTTTTTGAGCCCCTCAAACAATATCAGCATATGAGCTGCCTGCACGTGTTCCTCATTTACAGCATATCCAATAATTTCTTCATCTGTCTTTTTTTTGAAAAAATGCTCAGTAAACTTCTGAATGTTCAGTAGATCCCTCTGTGTTAATCAGTTTAACAAGATGCTCATTATCCAAACCATCAGCAATGTTTATAATTCAAAGGGTTTCTACATCCTGTCCACTTGATGAACCATATATGTATCTGTATAAATGACCACTTGACTATTAATTCCATTTTCTTCCAAACTTTGCTGCACATCATCCTTATTCTGACCATAGGATGAGTTTTTCTAAAAAGAGCAAACATACCCCCTTTGTTTTTGAGCCCCTCAAACAATATCAGCATATGTGCTGCCTGCACGTGTTCCTCATTTACAGCATATTCAATAATTTCTTCATCTGTCTTTTTTTTGAAAAAATGCTCAGTAAACTTCTGAATGTTCAGTAGATCCCTCTGTGTTAATCAGTTTAACAAGATGTTCATTATCCAAACCATCAGCAATGTTTGTAATTCAAATGGTTTCTACATCCTGTCCACTTGATGAACCATATATGTATCTGTATAAATGACCACTTGACTATTAATTCCATTTCATCCAAATTTTGCTGCACATCATCCAAAAAAAAAAAAAAAAAAAAAACTTCTTCAGCATGAAGAGAAGAAAAAGATTCTTTTACATCACAGGACTCCATTCCACACATTTCCTCCATAATGCTATTCCTCCCAGCCACCTCTACTCTAGGAATGGGAACAGAAGAAGATCCCGATGTCCTGGCCAATTTTCCCCCAGTAGTATAAATAACACCTCTGGTCTTCCCTGAAAAGAGGCTACTAGCCTAGTGGGACTAACTTGATCAACAAAGGATAAATAAATAATTAAAATACGAATGTTAAAATTTAAGACCAGACTGCAGTTAATACAAATACTGTAAATAAGGATGCAGATTAACTGATAAAATGGTCTGGAAACATTGGAAGACAATAAGTAATTTATTCCACAGATAAATACAATCACTTTCACCCATCAATGATCTCATTTTAATCAAACCTTATTTAATTAATAAAGCAAAAAGATTTTAGCCACCCATATAAACTTACATTGTTCTTATTGGGCAACAACAACATAGGTTTAAATAACTTTGAGCATGTTGCATTAATGTACTTTTTGAATGGAAAACAGTGTAATATTTTAAACACATATACTTATATATTTTATATATTTTTCATATATATTTTGTGTTTTGTACTTTGCTATACAGTTTAATTTTTAGAGCAATGAATGTAAATGTCCCTTTAAGGGATTTTTGGTGCTTTTTTTAAGGGAAAGAGTATTTATACTGGTCTTTGTTTGTATGTGTTTGTTTTTACTTGAAAAAGCCCAGCACTATTATCTGTGGAATAAATTATTTTTTGCCTTCTGGTGTATCCAGACCATTTTTTTCAGTTATTAGTAACCAGTTTTATGGCTCTTGTTCTCCACGTTTTGTTTGTTTATTAAGGATGCAGATTAAATAACTCTGAAATGGGAAGCCCGATGTGAAAAATGAGAAAACATCTCAGCAACGTGTAATTTTTCTGTGTTTATGGTCATCATTTTACATTCTATATAAGTTATGCAGCTTCCATTTCCCTTACTCATTTATCTATGTGAATATGCACTGCATGACAGTTACTATTCTCCATCCTTAATTGAGAGAGCTAGAAAGGCGGAAATGTAATCATTTGCTATGCAGATTTCTCTGGGCATTTCGAGCAGTTAATAGAGATCTGATCATTATGCAAAAAGCATTGTACAGCATGTAAGCTGCACAGTTTCAGCTGTGATCTGTACAGTTTCACTCACAATCTGAAAATTATTACATAAAGTCTATAAATTCAGTGGAATGTAGTCAGATTGTGAACAACATTCCATTACATCTACATAAGAATCTGAAAAGTGCATTAAAATAGTGAAACACTATTGCTCCAGTGCTTTGATTGGAGATTCTTCGACATATTTTAAAAAAAATCATCTTTACTTATTCCCTTGTAACTTAATGGTCAGGCATGGTGTGACAGAGTGAGGTATTACCAGTCATGCCAGGAGAAGAAGGTCAGTGGATGTGTAACATATGCCAGCACAGCTGGCTGAAATTTAGTAAAGAATTCTATGTCATTTGTATATCAAACTGATTTGTACAGATGCTTGTGTTGGAAAATGTATTTGTAAAGCTGCTTGTATTAAAAATGTACCAACAGTGTGCCCTTCTGGACAGTAAAAGAAATATACATGTATTATTGCAACTGTTTAAATGTATATGTTTTAACAGAGGATACTGGAAGAGAACAGGTTAATCTGAATCCACTTGGCTTTGGAAAATAGAAATTAAATTACTGGGCCTAGGCCATAAAGATGTTATCTTACAATTTATAATACAGCCAGAGACAAAAAAGTCTGTATTGTCACTCGGATGAACTAATTGCTACTCTGGAAGGTTGGAGGTTTGAATTTGTTTTATTTCTTCCAGGAGCCACAGCAGATCTTAGCAAGGCACTCTGTTTGTGTATATTATTGATAAATATGTGATAAATTCTGATAGCTTCTATCCAAGGGGCGGGGGGGGGGTTGCATGTGAACCAGAAGTCAGATGACTGTTGTATGTGATGTCATTCTGTAATCCATCACTAAAAATATTGTTTAATACTAGGGGAGACTGAAATGACATTGAAGGATCACTCACCTACTTCATCTTGCCTTGCTCTAGTAAGTGACCAGAGTAACTCTTGAGATCAGACTGGAAATATAGTGAGATTAGTTAGGCATTGTTTTTCTGTTTGCATAATGATCAAATGTGAACCTGTCCAGATGTGTTATTTTTTATTTCCAGAGATTGAAACTCTGTTGTTTATTGTAAATGGATATTTAGTATTTTCATGTTATTTTATTGTTTATTATTAAATATATTTAAACTTTTCATTGTGTCTGGTCCTTTAGAGATTATTTCAACATTTGAGAGTACTCGTATCTGTTTGGTGACTCTGTGACCACTCCTGAAAGCTTTACTGGATTGGTCAAGCTATCATTCATATTAATATTAATTTCACTCATTATAATTGTGTACCCTGGTAAGATCCTTGGAGCAGCTGGCATGGGAGTGTCTGGTGGCAGTAACTACCTTATAGTCTAGGCAGAAGGGGGCATAACTAGTAAACCTGTGACAACCTTTCCCAAGTGTGTGTGTGTGTGTGTGTGTGTGTGTGTGTGTGTGTGTGTGTGTGTGTGTGTGTGTGTGTGTGTGTGTGTGTGTGTGTGTGTGTGTGCAAATCAAATCTTAAAGAGTGTGTGTGTCAGCTACTTGGAGCAGGGACACATAGCACTGGTTTCCCAGAAAGATTGATGGAGGACTTGTCTTGGACACTCGGCTGAGGACTTAACTCTACAGCTGTGCCAGTGGGGAGCCTTACTGGGGACCTGGGAAGAGATACAGAGAGAAACCCAGACCCTGGGCTGACTGTGTTCCCCGTGTGCTCTTAAGGGAAATTGTGCTTGATACAAAGAGCTGCATCTGTAAATACTGGGTTTATACATTTTTGTTCCAAGTGAACATTCCACTCCAGTTTCACTGGTAAGTATTCAGGCTCCTTGATTATTGGCCCAGACAGGGGATGTGACAGATGGTGCCATTTAGCTCTGAGTGTATAATGGTGGAGAAAAGGATGGAGGGCAGATCCCCAAAAACATGCATGTGCCTTGTGGTCAGAGTGTCACTGTTGATAACTGGATCCAGTAAAGTACTACACTGTCTCTCCACCTTAACCCTCGAATGTTTCCAACTATCTAGTACTCTAGAAAACAAATATGCACTCTCCTTGTGTACAGCCAGTGTCTATTTCTTTGTGTAACAACTCCCCAAAACATCATATTCTGTGGTCACTGTAGTATTTCTATCATACTGCTGAATACACCCACATTTTCAACAATGTAGAAAGCACCATATGACCATTGAGAATGTAGATTCTTCTCCCTAGAGCTGCCTGTCACTAACTAGGAGCTTGTCCTCAAAGTTAGGCTGACAGTTGTAACCCTGTGTTATTTCTGTACTGCATAGCTAGTATACACACTCTTCAGGGACACTGATTTTTGTATTTTATGGGAAAAAATTACTGGTAAATCCCACATTTGCAATATCTGAGAACTGAAAACAAAAACAGGATATGCATGGAATTTGGCATTTTTGACTAGAGAACTAATTTACCACAAGATACATTTCTGCTCATATTTATTATTTATAATATTGTCAGTCTACATTACTGAGTGTTCTGTGCCTAGAATCTGTTTTAATTTTCAATATATCTTGATGCAGAAGAAAATTATAATGAAATCACAATTGTTTGTGTCTTTCGGCTTTTCCCGGTTAGGGGTTGCCACAGCGGAACTCCGGTCCGCTAATGATTGGCAGTAGATTTTTACATGCTGGCTTGCTGGGCCTAACGCACAACTTTCAATGAAGGAATGCCCATTCACGCATGTCACCACACAGAATACGAAATCACAATAATGACTGAAAATTACATTTAACAATCATAGGTATATTTCCCAGATTTCACCTAAAGAAAATAGAATTTTACATTTTTTGAAAACTGAAAATCAGTCTCAGATGTTTTTTAAAAATAGGACATGCCAGTGTACCAGAAAAATGTAGGAAAATAAACTAACAACAACAACAAACTGAGTCCTTCACACATACAGGTGAGCAGTGATTTTATTGTACTAATTTGAGGTGGGACCATTAGATTAGATTATATATTACCGACTTACAGAAGCTACATCTATACACTACAAAACACTTTTGATTTTTGTGGAGAAGGTATCATAACTTTCTGTCAGTGTAGCTAGCATTTTGGTAACATTTTTTTTTACATTCTTTGCCTCTATCAGCCATCTTCATGGCCAATCAGCCAGTAAGTTTCCCATCAATGAGGTAAGGATAGACCAGACAGCTGTCATGGTTACTTCTTGTTTTTTTAATTTAACCTTAATGCATTCAGCTGTTGGGGTGTAGCCAAAAGAAGTTGAGTAGATGGCAACAGTAGCTATCCCCATACTCCATCATAGGATCTAAGGTGTGCTAACTCTAACCCTGCCCCAACTCTAACTGTGCACCTTAGCTGAAGTAAACCCTTTCAGTAACACTACACAAGACAGTGCTGACACTTACCACATATACAGACATATGCAACCTTAAATCTATCCCCTTACCTAACTGTTAACCTAACCCTTACCTGCAAATGCTCGCATATACAGTAAACCTATTCCCCTTACCTAACCTTAACTCTGACTGTAACACATGGACAATTAACACAAGCACTAAATCTATCCCCTTACCTAACCCTTAACCTAACCTTTACCTGCAAATGCTCGCATATACAGTAAACCTATTCCCCTTACCTAACCTTTCATCTAATACTAAACTGTACTAAATATATCCCCTTAAGTAGCACCTACTATAACCTTAACATAAACACACACACACACACACACACACACACACACACACACACACACACACACACACACACACACACACACACACACACACACACACACACACACACACACACACACACACACACACTGCAAATGTCATCAAATGAAGGAGTCAACAAAACTGTCTTTTGATAAATCTGCTTGTTGCCAAAACTAACATGCACAATACACTGTGGACTAAAGAAATATGTATGTGTTTGTGTGTGTGTGTGTGTGTGTCTATATATATATATATATATATATATATATATATGTATGTATGTATATGTATATATATATATATATATATATATATATATATATATATATATATATATATATATATATATATATATATATATATATATATATATATATATATATATATATATATATATCTATATATGTATATATATATATATATATATATATATATATATATTTATATATATATATATATATATATATATATATATATATATATATATATATATATATATATATATATATATATATATATATATATATGTATACATACTCACAGTCCTCATTAGCATGGACGTATCTGAGTTTTGAACCTTTTATATTAGGTGAATAATGTCTATAAAAATTATTTAACATGACAGCCAGGCACAAGGTGCATTGCATATTAAACAGAAAAAAATGATAACCTCATGAGTCATGGGATTTATTTCCTCAGTTGCTAAAATCCTTGCTAGAGGTATCAGCAAGAATTTATGCTCTTGTACCATTGAATGCAGATATTATAACTATTTGTTGAGTAGCAGTCATGCTAATAATATCTGGTTACAGTGAAGACAACTCCTGTGACTGCATTTTGACTTAAATTTGCAGAGCTGATTAAACACATTCTAGGAATTCAGTGTGTTTAATCTGCAAACATGTGTTACAGTGCTGATACAGAAATGCAACAATGATGGCTCTGCAATAGTACTGGGGCTATATTTAATTCTAGCGATGCCATAATAATACAATTACCATGGAGTTGCTGTCAAACTGTTAATATTTTGTTTTACAAAAGCAATGGTGAATAAAGACGTAATGTAAGAATTTTCCATGTTTACTGAAAAAAATAACTCATGCTCGATCTTTTGACTTTATTTTGCATTTGTCCCCTGCTTGTGATGATTTTGACTTCACATAGTGTTTGCCCCCTGTTGGTGATGCTTTTGACTTCACATAGTGTCTGGCCCATGCTGGAGATGCTTTTGACTTCAACGTAGTGTCCACCCCTGTTGGTGATGCTTTTAACTTCAGATAATGTCTGCTCCCTGCCTGTGATGCTTAAGTATATTCAGAGAGCATCTCCCTACTCTTTCGACAGCTTTAAGTTTTTTACATGGCTGCCTCAAGGCCGTTGGCATAATTGTCTGGCCAGCCAGGTAAATCAGATGTTAAATGTTTCTTTTCAGAGATCCATGGTCCAAATTTCATTCCTGACCACTGGTTACTGTCTATGTCAATGTGCATGTTATCTTCATTATTTATCTCTATAAACTTTGTTTTCCTTTAGCTCACAAACCACTACTAGCTGTCTCCCTGTCTTCCTATCAAGCTATCTGTGTTTGTATGTACACATTTATGTGTCTCTGTGTGCGTGTATGAATGAAGGTGTTCATTCATTCTGTTAAATTCTCATTTAGTTGACAGTTTTGCAGCTTATCAAGAGTTCCCTTTGTCAAATATGTATGATATAGGAAGGACGATCAAATGTATATGGGTAGGGTACGTGTGGGTTTGGGATACTAATGCCAAAACTTTCAGACTTACTGAAAGTTTTGGCATTGGGTGTTGGGAGTATTTGTATGAGTTTTTCATGGCTACAGTTAGATTAAGGGCTAAGTAAGAGGGACATTTTAGGATTGTGCTTATCTATTATTGTGTCTGTTGTATGTCTGTGGCTGTCTTGAGTTGTGCTAGTGGGAAGAGTATGAAAATGTTTTTTTCTAAGGTAAGGTGCACGGTTTGTTGGAGATGCAGGATTGTGGTGGCTTAGCAGGCATTAGAAAGGTAAACCTTATCTTACAGAATTTCATAACACTACCACTATTCAGACAAATTATGTCTGAAAGTGTGGTGGAGCTTTAGTGATTGGATTGCAGTGAGACAATGGGAAACAAATGCAATCTGTCTTTTTTCCTTTTTATTATTTCTTTGATATGTTGATTTTTGATAAGTTTGTGTATTTTGATAAATCGATATATGAGTGTCTGTGTGTGTGTGTGTGTGTGCACGCACGTGACACTGCCCTTACTAGGAGGAACCTGTTGAATGTTTGAAGTCTATCATTCTGACCTTTAGAAATGTGGAATTACAAGTTTCAATATGGGAAAATACTAACACTGAGACTATGGAATTTCAATGTGTTCCACCTGATGTGAGGTGCAGTGATGTGAAAATCTGCATAAATAAATGGGTCTATATTAGAACATCGAAGTTTCAAAACTTCGAATGTTCTAATATCGACCCCTATTCAGCGAATGCTGGAAATGGAGACGCTACAGAAAACCAACTTTTTTCCTAGGGAAAGAATTTGATTGTCCGTTTCTGTCGCTTCGATATTTTCAGTGCTGTGGTGGAAAGTTATGGGTCAGGTTCAGGTAAGTGTACGATTGGGCATGGGTTAGGTGAGTTAGGGTTAGGGCGCAGGTTAGGTATGTGTGTGATTGTATGGACGTGAGGGTTAGGGCAGGTTAGGTGCGTTAGGGTTAGGGCATGGGTCAGGTAAGTGTGCGACTGTCTGGACATGAGGGTTAGGGCGGGGTAGGTGCATTAGGGTTAGGGTACAGGTGAGGTGAGTGTACGATAGTGGCGCACCTTAGGGTTAGGGTTTGGGTTAAGGTAAGTGGATAGTTAGTGGTGTATGTCCAGTTTAGTGTAGGGTTAGATTTAAGATTTTAGGTGTATGTGTGTGGATTACTGTGTGTTTGGTGTGCTTGTGTTGTGTGTATGTGTTATGGAACAGCAAATTTTTTCCCTAGGAAAAAATTCACTGTTCTACATGTTCGATGTTGTCAGCGTTCGCTGAATAGGGGTCGATATTAGAACATTCGAAGTTTTGAAACTTCGATGTTCTAATATAGATCCTAAATAAATACACAGCAAGGGAGTGAGGTACAGTCCCCCCCATGTTAAGGAGTATAGGTGGTGAAGCCCCTGCAAAATTATTTGCAAAGTGCAATGGCAAGTTTTGGACTTCACTGTTACTTTGTCTAAGTTAAAATGTACTCTTGTCAGGACCTGCATTATCAGGACTCACACTTATGTTCACAAGTCACACTTACTCTTAGCTATGTGTACAGGGTCTTGAAAGTTCACTCCTCTTACTTCTTAAAGAAACAAATGCAGTGCAACCTTATCATATAACTTCCCCCTGACTTCTTGTTTTACAAATGTATAATTATGCACTTTTTCTTATCAATTTTCAACTGCCATAACCTGAACAATCTGAGAAGTATTATCCAGGCAATTCTTTTTTTGTATCTCATTTATTTCTAGAATTTCTAGGTTCATAGGTTCATAGGTTCATAGGTTCATACTAGGCTATCTGCCCTAGGGCATTTATAAGCCTAGCCAGAGTGTGTGTGGCTTTCACCACCCCTTAGGATGAGAATACTATACCCATTAGTTTGCTGTGCCTCTGTCCAGCAGTGATACAGAGATGATTCCCGGGGTAAACCTACGATCTCCCATCCACTCGTCAAGATTTCTCTTGAACAGAGTCAGTGAGGGGCTCTGCCTCACATGGACTGGGATTCTGTTCCATAGTGTAGGGAGTCTCTGGGTGATGAATCTGTCCCTCCAGCACGTCCTATTTATATCCGTGTTGAGGTTTAAGTCTCTTGCTCTCGTGGCTCTGGTGGATTTGGATTTTTGAGGTGGAGCATGTCCATTAATTCCGGGTTGGACATGGCCTTGTATGTCAGGCACAGATCACCTCTGAGCAGATGGTATGCGACTGAATAGAGCTGGAGTTTCTTCAGTCGGGCATCGTATGACATATGTTTGAGCCCCTTTATCCTTTTGGTGAGGAACTTTTGGGGTCTTTCCAACTGCTGCAGGTGTTGGGTAAGGTACATTCCGAATGGGGCATTGTACTCAATCATTGGTCTGATAAGTGAAGAGTACAGGAGTACAATGACCTCTCCTGATCTAGATGTGAATCCCTTCATGATCAGGTGGGCAATGTTAGAAGGTCTTCCTAACCACTTTGGCAATGTGAGTGTCAAAAGAGAGGTTACTGTCAACTTGGGTCCCCAGGTATATTTTGATCTTTTGGGGTGGTGACATAGATTCTTTGTATGAATTAATTGTCTAAACAATACTGTTTATTTTTTTAAATGTATTGGTAACCACAATTTTGTTAAAATAAATCACTTGGATATCACTATAAAAAAGAATAATTATCAAGGTAGACATTAGTCCAATATTTATAGAAAAGGGACTTTTTGAAATAGTGTTTTACACTACAACAATCATCATCCTCTTTGGCAGACAGAAAAATCTATAGTGTATTTAGATTATGTTGATCCCTGTCTTAATTTCATTCAGTTTCTTATATATGTAGGGTGCTGTTGGAGCTAAGCTTACCTGCTAAAATATGACTTTCTCTTGTAAAGAAAGTGTCATTTTCTGTCAACCTGCTGATTCTCACAAACTGACCTTTAACAATGGTGGATCTGGGTGCAAGCTGTCAAATCTCAACTACAGCTTGCTCTGCAATAGCTTTTTAAAATGATTAGTCTTTAGCTACCCATTCTCTTTGTATAATTCAATGTCTAAGAAATTAATCAATTACCTTATGTTAGTTAAAGCTACGTTTTAAAATAAATCTGGTTCAGCATTATGCATATTCATAAACATAGTCAGACTCTCTGTCGTTACTCCACACAATGGAACATATCATCAATAAAACATTTAAAGACAGAAACATAGCAAAATTCGATTTGAAAATCATTTCTGTCTCCCAAGTCATTATAAAAATATTGTCTAGTAGTGGCCATCAATGCTCCCATAGTTAGCCTTAGCCCTACTATTTGCTTGTAAAACAAGAATCAAAGTGTAAAAAAAATTGTAGGAGAGAATTGCATCTAGCATTTCTGTAACTTTGTCAGCAGAAAAAAATAAATCTGTTTTAATTAGTTTTTGAGACTCCATTTTTGACCCTGTGATTGTTGGGAATAACTGATTATAGTGACTTAACATCAATGGTGACTAGTAAAACATTGTCTAAAACTATAATATACTTTGTATTTTCAATAAACTCAAAGGAATGTTTTATAAATGTCCTCCCTTGTAAAACCATAGTATTACACATGTTATCTGCCTTGGTCTGCAGTGTTTAGCAGCCTAGACCCCACCATGTTAGATGGCTCTTTAGGCAATACCAAATCAAACACCAATTAGATGTAACCCTTGATGAAGGGAATAGTTCATTTTACATTTCTTTAGTTAGCAAGTCAGGTTGACCCAGCTGACACCCCATTACTCAGCAACACAAGGTTGCTGAGGCCATCTTAGTTTGGCATCCAGGGAAAGTCCTGAGGTTTTTATTTAACTGTTACTGGGATCAGGACTTTTGGGAGGTACTCAACTTTGAATCTCTACTATGCACTTTTATGTAAACCTGCAATACATACTGTTTAATAAAGTTGATTATCTGCAGCCAAATTTTTTCTTTAGCTATAGCACAGTCCCTCCTCTATGGTGGTCTTTTCCAAATTAAACATTTATTTAGTTCTGTGTCCAATCATTTTGAGTGATATTGACATAATGTAATGTTGTGACATGAATTTGGGACACAGAGACATATACAGTTTTATTTGCCCTATTGTTATAATGCTGAGTTTTTCCCATGTACTCCTCCAGTTCTTGAATGTTGAATGTTTCATCAGCAATCTTAATACTACTTGATAAACTGTTACAGATCTTAGCAACCAGTTTTTCTATACCATTTCTTCCTTTCTTTCTTTTTTGAGACACAAAATTGTGCAGCTCTCACTTCTTTGTAGATTAAAAACTAATGTGAGAGAAAGAGCCTGTAATACACATACATTATAGTGACATTGAAATGGAGATATCCTATTTTCTGAGGAAATGGGTCTTGCAATACTGAATCAGCTTCCTTTTCTTTGGAAGCAAAAAGCTTCTACTACTTTAGTGATGAAAATGAAGGGTGATAGACTATAAACTTCATTGATTTTGGCAGTACATTCTGAACAAAGAGAGAGGGAATATCCGTAAAGGAAGCAAAAACATAAAGAGGCATGTATATAGCTGGAGCATTACACTCCTGATATTTTCTGCAAAGTTCTTGTAACAGACATTACAGGTCATTAGAAGTAATTAACAAGAACAACTTCATTTATTTGAGAAATGGTTCAGCTGCAGCCACTGAAAATCTTCTTCTTAAGGATGATTTGCATTTACTGAAAATTGTGGATACAGAAGAATGACTTATTGGTGACTGGAAGAAAAATATCCAAAAGAGTCTGAACTAGTGTATGAGCTATGTTTTTGCATATCAGAGGGGAAGAAGTCCTGAACGTGTATCACATTTTGAATTTCATTAATTGAAAATAATATTGTGGTGATGAGGCAAATTTCAGAGTCACTGTAAGCTGTCTGCCATTGATTTGTTTATTCTTTATGAGATCAGTGTGATGCATTCAATCTGCTGAAGCTTGTTTCTGAATTAAATTACTGAACCACTAAGTGAATTTGATGAGTTATATGAGTGATTAGTTTAAGATAGAATCATATATAGTATCAGAAATAATCATAAACTGGAAAGACTAGTGAGAAAATTAGATTTAATGTTAAGTAATGTGGTTTAAAATCCGCAGCTAAAAGCCATTGGTCAAAGTTCTTTTGCTGAGAAGAATGGATCGTTCAGTCCAGTTCCTAGGTACTAGTACCTGAGGTAGAAGAGTATAAGTAATAAGGAGTCCTGTTTGCATGTGAGGACATAAGGGATTAGTGCAGTGAGAGTAGTACTGCAGGTGTTGTACCAGAGGATGACACTGTCAGTTTACAAGTTATAGACTCCGTCTCAGTCCTCACACTATGACCAAATGGACGACACTGTTAATACAAACAGTAAAATTAGGGTCCTTCACATGGTACTTGGCTGCCTTGCTGTGATAGAATGTGGAGCTCAGCAATTAGCGAACAGATCAGTGGAAGCTGAAAGAAAATGAAGAAGATAAGGATAATGTCATGCAGGAGGGGCAGATGAAGAAAAAGTTAAAAACGAAGGGGGGGGGGGACTGTGGTGGAGCAAAGGAGTGACATAGGTCAGGTTATTAGCCTGGGGATTGAAGTGAAAAAGAAGCAAGCACAGATTAGAGGGAAAAGGGAAAGAAGAAAAACGGAGGTAATTAACAAAGAGATAAACAAAGGTTTTTCACAGGGTTTTCTTGGCAACTATATAAAGAAGGAATAACAGAGGGGCGTCTTTGATGAACTGAAACAGTTTATGTTAGAAGAACATTTGACAACAAAGATGATGGAGGGGAAAGTGGTAGCTGCAGTAAGGTACACCAAGGGGGAAGTAGGAGTGCCAGATGGACTACCAGATGATTTTTCCAGAATTGGAGGGCAATTCTGGAAACGTTATTTAATGAAACAGTGGAAAGTGGAATAACTCCAGCATCTATGGAAGAACAGAAATGGTGGCAGGGAAACAAGAAAATGGGGACAAGAAAGGTAAAACAAATTATAGGTTCACATCCTCTACTAATGTTAACATAAAGCTCCAGGCTAGGCTATCAGTAACTATTTTTTTAAAGACATTTCGTAGAATTTCATATTTACTTAGAAGACTCACCAGGGTCAGGGGTCTGTTCTATTACTTTACTTGCTCCTCTAGTAAGCATTCACACATAAACTGGTTATCACACCCTCTTCATTTCTCTTTGAGCCCCTCCCATCTCTGGCCACCAAATTTTTATAAGCCATTCTTCTCACATTCTATTACTCCTACAATGACAAATTAAGAAGAATAAGTAGCCTCAAAAGTTTCTTATTTTTTATTTTTCTATGGGAATAGGTAATGGTAGATTACCAAAGAGTAAAAAGGTAACACAGACAAGCCAGTTAGTAAATAAAAACTACAAGAAAAACCTAGCCAAGCTAGAGTTTTCACTGTGTGATACCTTAAATGTCCTGTACTAGAAGCAGAAGTAAAAAGTCTCATCCCAAGTCCCAAGGTATCACACAGTGTGTGCGTGACTTTTTTACTCTTTGATGGTATGTTAATGGTAGAGGGGTCTATATCATATGAGCGAATTGCACAAATTGTGAATGCTCATAATATCGAACGTACCGGACCTCGAAGTGCTTTTTCTGAGATCACGGTACAGTGAAGAATTGGATATTTGCTCTTTCCTCACTGTAGTGTGATCTCAGAGTTGGAATATATATTTAGCAGGGGGTGTGGAGGTCCAATACGTTCGATATTATGAGTGTTCACAATTTGTGCGATTCGCTCATATGATATTGATCCGATGGTAGATTATTGTTTAGCTCTTCTGCATTTCCAGGAGTCCCTGGAGAATGGTCCTGTTGAAGACTGCTGTGGATTTAGAAAAGGCATCCAACCTGTATTTGGAAAGGTATGGACAGAGGTCCAGGTTGCTGACTATATAAAACTTCAAGAGTCCACTCCTTTCCTAAACATTACTGAAGAGGAAACAGACCTGGTGGAATATGCCTTTACCTTGCCTGGATTTGTCTTGCCATGGTGGGTGTAACAAAAAACAATACCAAATGACAACCAACATGCAATGGTTTGCTTAGAGACAGGTTGACCCTTCTTTGCTCCTGTTAGGAAATAAAATACTTTTTACCCTTTTTAAAGGGTTTCATTCTGTTAAGGTAGTACCTGAGCTGCTGAAGCACATCCAAGATATGAAGGATTTTCTCTTCCTTATTCTTAGGTTCTGGGAAGAACACAGGGAGCTTACTAGACTGATTGAGGGTAAACTCTGAGACCACTTTCATCAGGAAAGAGAATTTAGTGCATAGCACAACCTTATCTTTTTGGAGAATCAGGTAAGGTTGTCCTACCATGAGAGTTTGCAACTCAGAGACTCACCTTGCAGATGTCAGAAAAATAAACTAAACAGTTTTCTATGTTAAGAGCTTCGGATCAGCCTGATTGACAGACTCAAAAGGTGGTAAGATCACTTTGCTCAGAATGCAGTTGAGATTTCACAAAGGAGGAGTTTGATTGTGAGGGAATTTCATACGCAGTACTCCTTTCATGAACTGTTTTACCAAAAGAAAAGAGGAAAGCAGGGGATCCATTGACAAACGAGCAGAGATGGCTGCCAAACGCACCCTAATGTACACATAATAAGCCATATTGAAGTAGCTCACACACATATTTCAAGATCAGAGGGATATTAACCTCAAAGGACCTTCTTTTACCATTTAGGCACCACTTACAAAACCTTATCCATTTGTAAACATAAGATTTTGCAGTAGTAGGTTTTCTAGCCTCCTTTAACACCTTCTGCACAATCTCATGAAAAAAGTGTCTAAACAGAGTTAAAACTGAATCATCCAGTCTGTTAACTGTAGCTGCTTCAAACTGGAGTCCACCAATTGTCTCTAAGACTGTGTGAGAGAATTCAGTGTGTGGATGGTATGGCTAATACCATTAGATGGGAAAACCAAGATTGCTTGGGCCAATAGGGGGTCACCACAATGATCTTTGACATTTTTTTCTGAACCTTCAGAAATACCTTGTGAATTACTAGAAAGGGTGGAAACACATACATGAACATTCCCATCCAAGGCTACAATAATGTGCCTGTCTTTCTAGCATTGCTGCACAGATGTCTGGAACAGAATTTCTCCAGGTGTCCGATTTGAAAGAAGGTGAATGAATCTGTTTGAGGCATTCCCCACATCTGGACTAGATCCTGCAGCAACACTGCCTTGAGCTGTCAACTGTGTGGGTCTGTGTGGGATCTGCTTATTATGTCTCCCACAACATTTTGTTTTGATGGGATGCATGCTGCCTGAAGAGTCAGAGAATGCTGTAAAGCCAACTCCCAGGCTATCATTACCAATTGGCACAGAGGGTATACCCTTGTACCGCCCCTTGTTTGTATAGGTATGACATCACTGTGTTGTTGTCTGTAGCCACTTGAAGAGGACCGGTAGTCCATAGGTGTTGAAATACTTTCTAGGCGTGGATCACTGCCAACATTTCTATGCTATTGATTTACTTCTGTGCACTGTTGAGCTCCCAATTGGCCTACACTTGCACTCCCATTGATACAGTTCCCCAAGTTAAGATGGATGAATCTGTCTGAACAGATCATGCTGGAACAGGAGGAAAGAAGGGAAGCCCTGGACTGATACTCAACTGTGCTCTCCAGCACTGTAATTCTTGTCTGATGGAGTCGCACCAGCAACTGGGATTCTAGAGAATGAAGGTGCTGGTCCAACAATTCCAGACATACTGTTGAATTTCCTTCATGTGGAGATGGGTCAGTAGTATCAAGAGAATCATGGACACCATAGGTCTTTGCAATTTTAGGAATTCTGTTGCTGAGGCAAAGTTCCTCCTGGAGAATTCCTGAAACATCATCTGATAAGACAGGTATGAAAGGCCATTCTTTTGTCAGATATGGTTAAGTATCCCAGGAAGATGAATCTTTTGAAGGATATCAGGCATGACTTCCAAGGTTCAGCTTGAACGCTAGCTGGCACAGTAAGGTTGAGACATTCTCTAGCAATTCCAAACACCTGGATACAGACTCTGTACTAATCAGTAAGTCATCCAAGTAAGGACAGATGTAAATGCCATGACTCCAGCAGTGAGCCACTACTGGAGCAAGGCATTTGGTAAACACTCGAGGTGCAGTGGATAGCCCAAAGGGCAAGGCAGACAAATGATACTGTGAACCAGACAAGACAGATCTCAGATATCTCCTGAACTGATGAGCAATGGAGAAATTGTGATATTCATCCTTCAAGTCCAGGGTCACTATGAAGCAGCAGTTTGGCAAAAGAGGAAGCAGTGTCTGCAGGGTGAGCATCTTGAACTTGTGGACATTGACAAAGGTATTAATAAAGGATAGCTCTAACACTGGTCACCAAAACAGCTCTTTTTGGTGAACCAGGGAATTTCTGGAGTATAAACCTTTCATTATTTCCAAAGGAGGGATCAGTTCTATGACCTCTGACTCCAGCAATTACAGAAGTATAGGAAGGAATAACAAGGTCTGGTCTGGTGGGTAAGGGGAACTCCCTTGAACTCAGGTAGATTTTTTTCCACTGTCACTTGTAACTTCTGCCAACAAATGTTGAGCAGCCATTTGTCAGAAACTAATGATGGCCAAGCCACCTTGTTGAGAGCTAACTTTCAAGATGGGGCACCCAGAGGGCATTTGGAAAGATGAATGCTGCACTATGGTGTAGTCATAGGTTGGAAGTAGGGCATCCTTTTTGGGAAAGGGTCCTCTCTTGTTAGTTTTTGGCAGGGTTTGTGGCTGCCAAAAATTATCTTTCTTAATGGAAAGAAGCTTTTTTAAGCATCATTATTGAATTATCACTTGTGACATATGCAATTTACATTTTTATAAAAGAAAAAGAAAATAAACCAGATGCCGCGGTGGTGCAGTGGTAGCGTTGTTGCCTCACAGCAAGAGGTTCTCCCGTTCAATTCTTGGCTTGAGCACCTTCTGTGTGGAGTCTGCATGTCCTCCCCGTGATCGAGTAGTGTTCGAAAGACATGTGTGAATGGGCATGCCTTCGTTGAAGGTTGGGCATTGAGCTGGCACTTCGGCACCATGAAAATCTACTGCCAATCATTAGCGGACCAGAGTTCCACTGTGGTGACCCCTAACCAGGAAAAGCCAAAAGAAAAACAACAACATAAAAGAAAATAAACCACACTAACTTATTCACAGTTGCAAACATTATACATCACATACAGTGGATATCAAAAGTGGACACACCCCTGTTAAAATGCCAGGTTTTTGTGATATAAACAAATGAGACCACAATAAATCATTTCAAAACTTTTCCCACCTTTAAGGTGACCTATAACCTGTACAATTCAATTGAAAAGCAAACAAATCTGTTAAGGGAAAAAATATTAAAATAAAAAAAAAAAACATAAAATATACTGGTTGCATAAGTGTGCACACCCTTAAACTAATACTTTGTTGTTTGTGCACACCCTTAAACTAATACTTTGTTGAAGCACCTTTTGTTTTAATTACAGCATTCAGTCTTCTTGGGTAGGAGTCTATCAGCATGGCACATCTTGACTTGGCAATATTTTCCCACTCTTCCTTGCAAAAGCGCTCCAAATCTGCTAGATTGCAAGGGCATCTCTTGTGCACAGCCCTCTTTAGGTCACTCCACAGATTTTCTATTGGATTTAGGTCTGGGTTTTTGGCTGGACCATTCCAAAATGTTAATTTTCTTCTGGTGAAGCCATTCTTTTGTTGATTTGGATGTATGCTTGTGGGTTCATTGTCATATTGAAAGGTGAAATTCCTCATTATCTTCAGCTTTCTAGCAGACGCCTGAAGGTTTTGGGCCAAAAATGACTGGTATTTGGAACTGTTCATAATTTCCTCCACCATGACTAAAGCCTCAGTTCTAGCTGAAGAAAAGCACCCCCAAAGCATGATACTGCCACCACCATGCTTCACGTGGGAATGGTGTTCTTTTGGTGATGCGGTGTTGTTTTTGCACCAAACATACCTTTTGGAATTGTGGCCAGAAAGTTCAATCTTGGTCTCATCAGACCATAACACATTTTCCCAGGTGCTTTTGGGAGACTTAATGTATTATTTTGCATATTTTAGCCGGGCCTGGATGTTTTTCTGTGTAAGACAAGGCTTCCATCTTGCAACCCTACCCCATAGTCCAGACATATGGGGAATAAATTAGATTGTTGTCACATGTAGTACACAGCCAGTACTTGCCAGAAATTCCTGCAACTCCTTCAGTGTTGCTGTAGATCTCTTGGCAGCCTCCCTGACCAGCTTTCATCTTGTCTTTTCATCAATTTTGGAGGGATTTTCAGTTCTTTGCAACATCACTGTTATCCCATGTTTTCTCCACTTTTTGATGACTGTCTTCACTGTGTTCCATGGTATATCCAATGCTGTGGAAATGTTTTTGTACCCTTCTCCTGACTGTTACCTTTCAATAATGAGGTCCTTTTGATGTTTTGTAAGCTCTCTTAGAACCATGGCTTTTGCTGTAGCAGGCAACTGAGTAAATGTCAGGAAAATCCTACTGGGACAACTGAACTTTATTTGTGGTTAATCAGAGTCTCTTTAATTGATGTCAAGTTTAGACCCAAGAAGACTGAATGCTGTAATTAAATCAAAAGGTGCTTTAACAAAGTGTTAGTTTAAGGGTGTGCACACTTATGCAACCAGTGTATTGTACATTTTTTATTTTTTATATTTTTTCCCCTAACAGATTTGTTTGCTTTTCAATTGAATTGTACAGGTTATAGAGCACATTAAAGGTGGGAAAAGTTTTGAAATGATTTATTGTGGTCTCATTTTTTTATTTCACAAAAAAACTGGCATTTTAACATGGGTGTGTACACTTTTTATATCCACTGTATATTCTTTTGTACAATATAATCAATCCAACATTACATAAATTGGTCAATTCCTGCTTACCCTTAAATATCATTCCTCCTGGAAAACATTTTTCTGCATATATTGCTCCCTTCAGTTCCATTGTTTTCTGTGTAATTTGCTCCTATCCTTTTCTAAAGATTCATTTTCCAGATCATCTTCTCTCTGTTATCATATTCACTACTTTAAATATGGTCAGTTTCAACTTTGATTTGTATTTTCTAGTAATTGCATTCTTGGCAGTCACCAAAATGAAACTTAACAAGGCCTTACTATGTCTAGGCAATTCGGATCCTGTATCCTAGCTCAAAAAATAATTCCATAGTTACATCCATTTGCTCACCGAGTATTTCTGACAAAGTACTTTGTGGGGAACTTTTAAAGTCTGCCAACTCATTACATTCCCAAAACATATGTTCCCAGTTACCTCTTTCTTCCCCATCAGACCTCCACTATTTGCCATCTACCTCAGAAAAAATTCGTTGACATCTGCTTGGAATATAAAAAGAACTATACAAACACTTCCAAGCAAAGATCCTAAATCCTCTAGACTTTGTTGCATATTCGGGAGCCATACATATGTCCTCCCACTGTTTCTTTGTGAACTGCTTATCCAGTCTCTCTTCCAATATTTTTATAATCTTCTCTGATTGATTCCTATAGGTATTGAGCAGTATTGTATATGCCCTACTAATAATATATTTTTTAACAGCACATCTATTCCAGATTAAACCAAAAACTCTATCAGGGCAAGTATTTCACTTAGGATCCCCCTAACCCTTTTTCTTTGCCTATACCCTGATATCAGCTCCTGATAGAGAAGGCAGTCTCTACCCTGAACTCCAAATGTCTTCTTGGTCACTTTCCTTTCTGTTATCTTTCCCTCTGTAATCATTTGTTTCCAATACAGTGGTTCCTTTGTCAGTTTCCTCCAGTAAATTCTAGCCATTCTCGCCTGTTCTTTGTACCCATAATTGCTGCATCCCTAGTAACAGAATTTCATTTCTCCATTCCAGTGATGGCTTAATTTTAGACTACTTCCTGCTTCTTTATGAATATAATATTCTGTATGACTGTTATTTCCTTAAGGATCTGCATCCCAAATCCCACTCTCTCCTTATTTCTTGAATTTTCTCCCTGCCTCATTATCATCTCTTTCCACTTTGAATTGTAGCTTTCTGCTTGCATTATTATAAGAGCCTTAACTGTGTAGCTCTAAAATATCTCTTCAAATGTGGTAATCCTAAACCACCTTGTTGTATTGGAAAGATGAACTTATCCCTCTTGACTCGTGCCTTCTTCCCCTCCCAGATAAAATCCTATAATTATTTATTAATTACTATCCACAACTTCTCCTCTTGGTGATAAAAATATGCCTGACCTGTATATAGAACTAAAGGGACTAAAAATATTTTTAATGATTGTATCTTGCTATCCACAACCATAGACAAGATCTTCCAGTTTCTCAGTTTTTGTATTATCTTTTGTTTAGTCTCTTTAGGTGCAATAACAGAATTGTGTTTAATCCATACCCCTAAACACTTAATGTTATCATGTCTCCATAAATATGGATAGTGCTGGACCAATTTGTGTCTGGGTAGATAGTTTACTGCTCTAGCCTTTGTTTTATCTTCATTAATTTTATAGCCTGAAAAAAAATGAAAATGTCTCAGATTGTTGTATAACATCAATATGTCCTTTTCTGGTTTTATCAGGTACAAAATAATATAATTTGCAAATAAAGCCAACTTTTCTTGACCACCATACCAATTATATCCTTGAATTTTTGAATCAGTTATTTCCTTTGCCAATGGTTCTAAATATAATGCAAACAACATATGGGAAAGAGGATACACTTGGTTCCTCTTTTCAGGCAAAAAGTATCAGAGACAAATCTTTCCACTTTGATTTTTTTGCCTCTGATCTCTCTTAAATCTTCCTAGGTAACCTTATTATTGTATCAGGGAATGCAAATACTTCCACTGCCCTATGTGTAAAATCTCAGGTTACTCTTTCGAATGCTTCCTCAGCATCAAGAACCACCAACAACAGCAGCATTTTCTTATATTCTGCTTCCATCTGGATCATCATTATTCTGTTAATTTTGTCAGATTTTACCTCCCCATCACAAAACACCATTGATCCATATTTATCAATTTTGGTAACACTTTTGCCATTCTTTTAGTTATTGTAGACATAAATATTTTAGAATAATTATTTTTTAATTGAAATGAGCCTATATGAAGCTGGATCAGATGGGTCTTTACCATCTTTAGGTATCATAACCACTACAGCTTTTGGTGGTTACCCACCTTTCAAAATACTGTTAAACAAAACTTTCTAGATTGTTATCACTTTATCTCCCCTCCCAGCTTTCAAACTTCCACAGAAATACCACCTGTTCCTGGAGACTTTCCTGCACATTGGTTATACATCACCATTTTAATCTCATCTCCTCCTGTCATAACTGTAAATTGTTGAACCATATTTACCTCTAATCTTGGCATATTTAAGGCTTCTATAAATATTTCCATCTGGCCTTTTCTTAATTTCCACATTCCTCCACTTTAAACAAATTTTCATAAAATTTCCAAAATATCTCTAATACCTCTGGTTATTGTTCCTTTCATAGGCTCCCAAAGATTGGCAATGACCCTTTCTACTTTCTGTTGTTGAAGTCATTGTGGTAAAAGATTTTGTGCGCTGGAATTATTATCAAAAACAATTCCTTAGCAGAAACCTTTCTAAACTCATGCATTTTATCCAGGTACCTCTTATTTTTCTTTTTATTACTTTTAACACTCTACAGTTGCACCTCTTCTTGTTCTGTGAGATTCCCCTTATTTTGTAATACTTTAACATTTGTCAGCCTCTCTAAATAATTCTTGCAACTCCTTTACCATATCCCTTTTTATTTTAGTTTTACCCTATTTTTAAACTCCACTTTTATTTTATCTCACTCACTGGGTATAATATTTGAAGTACTTTCTGTCTTTCCTAACAACTCCCAAATAATTTTCACTACCTATACCTTAAATTCCACTCTTTTTGACAGGTAGGTGGGGAAGCTCCAGTGTCTCATTTTTTCTTCATTGCCCTGCATTTTTATTTTATTTATTGGCACATGATCTGAAATAGTTATTGCATGTGTTTTATAGATTTCAGTTAAATGCACATGCTGCTGTGAAATTTAACTTCTGTCTAGTCTTGCCCAGTCATTTTACCTTGGGAAATAATATGTAAAGTCTCTCCAAGTTCTGACTACTGAATTCACATCTTCCATACCAAATATTTTAGTAAATTTCTTCTGAAATCTACCTTTTTTAATATTTTCCCTTCTAGTCCCCAATACATCACTGCTGCAAATCAAATTACATTCCCCACATAGAAGTTATATTCCCTTTTGAACACTAATTATTTCTACCAAAAATGTCTTAAGCTCCATAATAGCAGTTTTAGGTGGAATGTAAATACATGCCAGTGTAATTGTTTTCCCTTGCCAGTATTTCCTTACTGCCACAAATCTATCATTATTATCTTTTTTTTCCCTCTTCTATCACTAGCATTTAATTCAAGTATTCCCCACTTCCTTTGTCCATGACATTATGATGAATATCCATCCTGAAATCCTTTCTTTATCAAATTGATGTGGTTAGTTCTTTCCAAATGTGCATCCTGTAGCTTTTCTATTTGCACTGTGCATTTCTTAAAATAATTCAATGTTCTTTCCTTTTTGTCTACACCTGTGGGACTATTGACATTCCATGATAATATGGAAATTATCACCGTTACAAGACATTATCTTCCCACTTATTATATATGAGGCTTTTAAGATGTTTTTTCCAGCTTTTGTGGTGGTTGCACCCACTAATGTTTCACAGGTTGATCTTTTATACAGCTGTTTCTTGTCATCTGCATTTTAAGCTATGTCACATTTTACAAGACTTTTTGTTTTAATGAAAACCATCAAACAAAGTAAAAAATTTGTAAAAAAACCCCAGAGCAAATTAATACAAACACACAAAACTATTGACATCTTCATATAATGAAGATAACCCTCCTAGCAGAACAATTATCCTAAATAGACAGCTGCAGACACAGGCACTATATGACCTAAATTTAAGGTTATCCACGCTAAGATATATGTTACTGCCTGTGCTTCTACTTATGTGAATTGCTGTCTGTTTCTTTGTAACCTTCATTCAATTCCCATATGTGAAAAATAACTTGCATGCTTCAGAAAACATTAACTTTTAGCCTTAAATTAACCAGTGTTCTGACTTTTTACTGCCCTATAATCAGCTTGTCTCCATGGAAACATAAGAGAAAAATAAAAGATATAGCCCTCAGCTGCAGGCTTCTAAACACATGCTGAACATTTACTGCTAAAGGAAAACTTTTCATCACATTCTGCATTCTCTTATTTATTTGTTTCCACTTAAAACTTATTTTTAGATTAAGTCAAGGTTTTTAATCCAGATATTCCATGCAAAGGTCAGAGAAAACATATTAGCTCTAACTATATTATGATATGCATACTTTTAGCGTAATCATGCATTTGCCCAGCCTTTTTTCTCTTTTCTGCCTTGTAATGCCTATATTTCTTAAATCTAAAAAAGAGGAATGAAAGAAAAAAAAAAAAAGAAAAGAAAAAAGGCATGTGTTTACTTTAGTATCTTTATCACATACTATAACTGAACAATACTATATAAGATGTAATTTATATTGTGAAAAGTTTTATAGAAATTCTAGTTAAGATCAGCAACTGTTTTACTTTCTGTTACCCTTTTCCATCTACTTCTCTTCCCCTTAGTGCCCTACCAAAAATGAATGACATGAAATGAGGCAAATGCCTTTCAGTCCCTCACAAGTTTAACAAAGTCAAGAAAAGTCCTTTCTTTCCGCTTTTTCTTGTACATCCATATTCCACAAATGCAATTGATGCTGTGTAATCTCACAGTTATTTACTAATTTCTGTGTTACTGGCCTTCCTTTTTATCTTTTTCTCCCATCTCAGATTTGTTAAGTAAAAATTATGGGTTGAGATCATTTACATCGAAAGTACATCGTAAAGAGAGTTACTCTAACTCATTCCTCCATTTTTCTAGCTGCCATCCCCCACATCAAAAACGAGGAGTGGTAAAAGGACAATTAGTCAGGGCAGCTAGAATGTGTACACTGGAGGATGATTTTGTGGATGAGTGTAATTTATTAAAACAAATGTTTCTCAAGAGAGGATATCCTCATTTACTAATTAATGATTTGGTAAAAGAGGTCTCAAATAAGAGAATGCAAGGTTCTTTTTCACCAATTTTGGGACATATAATAGTTAGTATTGAGGATGAATTAGATGGACATTTTAATGAGGTTGGACATCTGGACAATATGTGTCCTGCTTTGTATGATAATGAAACAAATGTCAAGGATTTTATAGGCATGAATTTTATAACAACTTTTTCCATGGATGCAAATATTATTAGGAATATTATTACTAAAAATTGGTCATTTATTGCAGATAATGGTCCATTGAAGGAATGCCTGTGTACAAGACCAATTATTACCTTTAGGAAAGGAAGGAATTTAAAGAATATTATAGAAATGGAGAAATTAGTTGATTATATGCCACACTGTGGAATGTCAAAGTGTGGAACTTGTAATATGTGCAAACACATTTTAGTGACAAAAAAAGTTGAAATGAATGGGAATATTTTTGCTATTAAGGGTAAGTTTAATTGTAATAGTAAAGGGGTAGTTTACGCTGCATTATGTCGTAATTGCCAATCATATTATATAGGAAAGACTGACAGGGCCCTCAAAAATAGGATATATGAACATGTCTATGCTATTTCTAGAAATAATACATTAAATGCTTTAGCAAGACATGTGTCAACCTTTCCAGATCACTCATTTCAGTTTCTAGTGATATATAAAATTCATGAGAATGGGAGAGGGGGCCCCATTTCATTATTACTAGAAGAAAGAGAATTAATGTGGCGATTAAAATTAAACACTTCAGTATCTCCTGGCTTGAATGAGACAGTCTCCAACATGAGTTTGTTGAAAATGAAAGCTTTGTTTCGTTAGGCTTCCAGTTGTTTTTACAACTGGGAGTTAATGAATAATAACATTATTTTATGAATTTTTGTAACATTTGGTTTTTATTTTTAAATGAAATAATAATAATTTTTTTGTGTAACTGTTTAAAGTTTTAAGGATAGGAAGTGATGTCATCCTATTTTTTGTATTTAAATATGTCATTTCCCTTGTATTTTTGTCTGAAGAAGTTTATTGATTAAGGATAAACGAAAGCGCTAATCTTACATTTGAATTGTGTCCAGAGTGGTGTTCTTTCCTGCTTTTTACTGCATTTGGTGTTTTGTTTTAATCTCAGATTTGATGGCATACTTCTTGTTAGACAAACTTTTGTATTTCCTCCTTTGCTTGTTCTACATTAAAAAATGACTTTGAACTACGAGGTAAAAGTATTCTGATGATAGCTGGACACAGTAGCTTGAAACTCACACCTGCCTGTCAAAATTCTGTGATTTCTGGAATAAATGTGCTTCTCTTCTGCCTGGTGTAAATTGAATAACCATTTTCCACAACCTCTATTGTCTCCAACATTTAATACTTTGCCCTTTCGTCTGACACAGTTTTGTCAGGATCAACTCTTTCTGCTAGTAGGATTGCATCTTTACTAATAATAAAAAAACTACTGAATTGCTATGTAAAGAGTTCCAACAAAGGGGCCATGATAGACGTATGATAGAAAAAGTGAAAGGAGAGGTACAAAAGAGACACTATAGGCAAACCATTCTTTTCATCTTAGGATGGATGTAACCCATGGTAAAAATTCTTATAATGACAATGGCGAGCTTAGGATTAGATTTCCCATTAGATACATGAACTATGTGATGTCAATCTGTGACATCATTAGAAAAAAATGGAGACGTCTAACAGTGGATGAAAGGATAGCTATTATTGTTGGGGGAAACACCTTGTTTTCTTTTTAAGCACAGTTTACATTTGAAAAGACAAATGTGCATTGAAAATAAAAAGGTAGACAAGAGGGGAGAATCAATAAGAGTAGGAACTTATGTCTGCCGTTCATGTTGAGCTTTCTCAGTTATATCTAAACAACAAGTATCTCAGCATCCAAAATATAGCTTCACATTTAGACCCAGGAAATATGCTAATTGCAGAACAAAATATGTGGTCTATATGGCCACCTGTGATGTCAGCCAATATTTTTATGTGGGCAAAACTAACAAGATGCTGAAAGACAAATTAATAGCACATTTGTATGAGATAAAAACTATGGATGTGAAGAATGCTTTATCAAAACATGTTATGGAAAACAGTGGGCATATTTTTTTCCATCAGAGTACTACAATGCATTTATGAGAATAATAGATGGGGGATTTGATTAGCCCAATGGAAACAGCTGAGATGGAATGGATACTCAGATTGCAAGCACATAAACATCCAGGTTTAAATGGATGCTTATCCCTGAAACCAGCTCTTAGAGGATGTAGAGCATAGTGTGAAACATTAATTTTACTGGACAAAGTTTTCAGGTGAAATTGATCTGAGTGGTTAGAGTTGTCATTAAAATCTACAGTGTTATTTTCTGCTGCAAGATCTGAGGAAGCATGAGTATTAATGCAAAAGCACTCATCTTATATACATTGTTTTTAATTGTTTTGTTGTTTTTATGGTTTATTAAAGTGTATGACGATATCCGTGGAAGCCGCACTGGTTAATTCTTTAGTGATTGTTTTATTGTCTTTACTATGCTTGCTGTTAAATGCTGTTTGACTGTTTTGTTGGTTCTAACTTAACTAATACAGGTCTTGGCTGCTTTCTCATGGTTAGGTTTGGAGCACGCACATGGTATGCCCTTTCAGTTAACAAATCATGTTGTGAAATACCAGTGTAATTGCTTATATGTGCCTTCATAAAATTAACACAGTCTGTTCCTTCTAGTTTTTCTGATACAGCAAAATATATCATTGTTTTCTTTAAGCCTTGTCCTCTAAGTCTACCATTTTTTGAAACATTTCTTCTTGAGCAGTCTCATACTCAGCCAGACTTTTTTCATTTTGACTTTTGTTTTTTGCAGTTTTATTAGTTCATCTGAATATCATATTTACACCTTCTTTCATTTTTTCCAGCCTTTTGTTATTTTAGCTGATGTACTCTTTCAATGTATAGATGGGAAATAATAAGAGCTGCTGCCTTGACTACTGCTTAGTATTTTTTTAAATTCCTCTAAAGCTGCTGGTGCACTTTTACTGTAAACAGCAGTGCCCCCTACCCCACTAGGACACAGGTAGTGCTATATTTTGCATAATTGCATTTTCTGTGTTGTTCATAGGTTCATAGGTGTGTACTAGGCTAATAGCCCTGGAGCCTTTACAAACCTAGCCCATAGAAGTGCCCTGACATCGTGCTGCCCGACGTTAGCTCCCAATGCCTCTATCAAGCAGAGTCACTGGAGTGATCTCCAGAGTGAACCTTCTATTATCCATCCACTCATCAAGATGTCTCTTGAAGATGGACAGTGAGGTGCTCTGCTAGACATGTATGGGAAGTCTATTCCAGAGCATGGTCAGTCTCTAAGTGAGAAGCCTGTCCCTCCAGCATGTTTTGTTGATTGTGGTAATAAGGTTGAGGTCTCTGGAGCATGTCATGCGGCGGGATTGGGATTTCTTTAGATGTAACATTTCTAACAGAGCTGGGTCAGAGATGGCTTTGTACATCAAGCAAAGACTACCTCTACGTAGGCGATGTGAGACAGAGAATAGCTGGAGTCTTTTGAGTCTGTCTGTGTAGGACATGTGTTTAATGCCTAGGATCCTCGTCATGAGGTACTTCTGTAGCCTCTCCAGCTGTTGCAGGTGTCTAGTGAGATGCATGCCAAATGGGGCATTATACTCAATTATTGGTCTAATGAGGGAAGAGTAGAGAGAGACGATGACCTCTTCTTCCTGGATGTAAAACCCGTAGTAATGAGATGTGCCACATGAAATGACTTTCTGACCACAGTGGCAATGTGGTAGTTAAAGGAGGGGTTGCTGTCAACCTGCATCCCCAGATCTCTTATAATGCCTTCAGTGTTCTGTGAGCTCCCATTGATGTGGTAATTAGTGGGAACTGAGTTTTTACCAAAGGGGATGATGACACATTTTTTGGCGTTAAGCTTAATGCCATGGTTTTGACCCCATCATTGATCTCAGTGAGCCCTTTCTGTAGGATGTCTGCATCAATTGGGGAGTTAATAATGGCTCCCAGCTTGCAGTCATCTGCAAACTTGGTCAGCCAGAGTCCCGTTGTGTTGGCCTGGACTTCTGAGAAATAGATGCTAAACAGGAGAGGACCCAGGACCGATCCCTGTGAGACTCCACTCGTGACTGGTAAGCAGTCTGACTTGGAGTCTACTACTTTCACACTGTGTGTTCTATTGGTGAGCCAATTTGCAACCCACGTAGTGATATAGGGGTTGATGCCTAGTTTAGTGAGTTTATCAATAATTCACAAGTGTGGAATGGTATCAAAGGCCTTGGCCAGATCGAGGTAGGCTGTATGCACTGCCTTACCTTCATCCACAGCCCTGGTGACTGACTCAAAGAAGTCAACCAGGTTGAGCAGGCATGATCTCCCTTTTACAAAGCCAAATTGTGTGGTGTCTAGAGTTTGGAGATTTCCTATATCTTTGTTAATCGGTTCCATGATGATGTGTTCCATAGCTTTACATATCAGACTCATCAGGCTAATGGGGGGATAATTCCCAGGGTCTGTAGTTGCTCCCCCTTTATGGAGAGGGATGATCGTAGCAGTGCGCCATAGGGACAAAGCCTGAGGTGAAGCTGTAACTGAACAGGGCACACAGATGTGGTGCCAGTTTGCTTTGTAGTTCATGTAGAACACAGCCAGGGATATTATCAGGTCCCATGGAAGCTGAATTCTTGGCCTTGGACAATGCAGATTTAATCTGTCCTGCAGTAATGCTGGGTGCCTGGGATTCTTCCGGTATTGTGTTTGGTCCTTTGGGGGGGGGGGGGGTGAAGTTGGCACTGAATCTGTCAGCCAGTATGTTAGCAATATTGGCTCAGTATAGAAGTACCATTGTGCAGTAACTCTGAGCAAATCTGGGTATTGCTGTGGAGGTTCTTGATATAGCTATAGAAGGCTTTGTGACTGTTTTTAATGTCTGCTGAAATTCTGCCTTCATAGCTGGCTTTAAAGGATTTGATGAGGGGTCTCAACGTTTTGTTGAGGCTAATAAGGGAGTTTTTCCAGTCTTGGGACGTCACCTTGTGGTATCCAACTCTTGACTAACACCCTGTCTGTATCAAAGTGTGCAGAGTCTGTATGACAGGGTTACTGCCTTTCACAATATGGTTAATTTTTGATGATGGTGACATTTGGCCCTCTTATATATTTAGAATTTGTCCCCAGGTAAGCATCACCCTACTCTTCTAGACTGTATTCCTTAACTCATCCTTTTGACATTTACCTCTTTATTTTGGCTTCCTTTATGTTTGCTTAGTGAATAATTGAGTTGCTGTTACACTGGAGAAAGTGATCTGAGTATCTACCGCTATTACACTGGAGAAAGTGATCTGAGTATCTACAGCTATCTTTGTAAGAAAATGCTTCCTTAAGGTACCTATAAGCTTTCTATGTGACTGTCTAATGATCTCACATATTTGCTTTGCTTTACAACACTCCTCATCTACGATTTGAGGATCTTTTGGTGTATATATTCATTTTTGTCATATTTCCACTCTTTCTGTACATCATAAATGAATACAGAGTGAGATCTTTGCCATTGTAATATGACATGTCAT